>NC_068982.1:77752975-77757468 GCF_001194135.2 Octopus bimaculoides | reverse complement strand
GACCAGCAATAATGGTAGATGGCATTTTCTTAATGAAAAACATTAATTCATTTATGTTTTATGGTAATGGGATGTTTCCAAATAGATGTCAGGTTCAGAAATGCTTTTATTTGAACAAGTGAACTGATTAACGGAATTATGAGTAAAGACATGACATTACAAATTATGCTCCCAAGAGCCTAAAATATAGTAAACTCTGCCAACACTTTAGATTTCAACTGTGAGTGATATTTTATAACCCACAATGATTTGCTCTTTTTCATTCTTCACCTATACAGCTCAACATTTCCAGGAAACCAAAAGAAATCAATTGTTGTAAGCTGTAAATGGCTCTTCCCTTACAAACTGGAAACTGTTTTTCTTTCTTTTTCTTTTTTTTTTATTATTCTCTATACCTACAATAATTTGATTTTATCATGGTCAAATGGTACAAAATATCAAATTAAAGTTATTTTCTTTTAATTAAATCTCAATATTATCTCTGTTTGAAATGCTTTACTTTTACTATGTATAGACACTGGAAATGGCTGTGTGGATAACTATGTGGCATACACTTCATAACTATGTGACTTCAGATTCTATCTCGCAGCATGGCACTTTGGGTAAGTATCTTTTACTATAGTCTCAGGCCAACCAACGACTTAGACTAAACTACAGAATTAGTACACATAAACTCCCTGGGAACCCATTGTGTGTGTGTGTGTGTGTGTGTGTGTGTGTGTGTGTGTGTGCATGTGCATGCATGACTGTGTGTTTATGGAAATAGGTGTATGTTTATATACATGTATGTGCATACATGCAAACAGGTGTGTGTGTGTGTGTGTGTGTGCGACTATTTACATTTTGTGCATTTTCACTTGACACAATTTGAGAAAAATAAAAATGATCTTGTCATACATCCAGGTCTCCTATAAACAATACATCCCATAGCTATGTGTTTTGTAAGGATAAGTGGAATAAAAAATTTAAAAAACCCTTACTTGAAAAAGAGGTATGGGTTGGCAATAAGATAGGAATCCAGCCATGAAATGTTGCCTCAATAAGTTTCCATCCAAACCCATGACTGCATGAAACAACAGATGTAAAAATGCACCAACCAATTACTCAAAGCTGACCAGCTCTTTTATGTGACTGAACATTAACAGTACAGCATACTATCATCATCATCATCATCATCATCATCATCATCATCATCATCATCATCACCATCACCATCACTTAAAGTTCCATGCTGGCATGGATTGAACAATTCAACAGGGTCTGGCAGGTGAAAGGACTGCATAGTGCTCCAATGTCTGCTTTTGCATGATTTCTGTGGCTAGATGCCCTTCCTAATACCATGCATTTTACATCTTGTATTGGATAGCAATGCAGCTTGCAAGACTATGAACTCTGAGATAGGTAGCTTTATGCTAGAAGTTTAGGGGTTAACGTATGAGGGAAAGGGCCAGAAGATTTCATATTGTAGAGGAGTTACATGACTACTCATATTTTAGAAGAGAGGATGACTGATCAGGTTGGTGCTGGGAAGAGATAAACATAGTGGTGATGAAGTGTCTGAGTAAACCCTCAAGCTATGAGGTAAGTAGAAGTGAGTGGGAGACAGAAGAACAGAGAATGTGGGTGGGTAGAGATTGCAATAGTGTATGGGAGAGATGTGGAATGGATGAGGAGGTGAAAAGAACAAAGAACAAGTGCTGAAGGACAGATAGGAAAGGTAGAATAGAAGGAAGAGTAGGTGACAACTGTAGGAACTGAGTAATGTTGAGGGGTACCATGGTGACTAGTGGATAAGGAATGGGAAGGCGACCTATCATACATTTGTGTGGGGAGAGGCAAGGGAGAGTAGGAGATGACTGGCAACTAACATAACCATTAACTTCTACCAATCTTTGCATCATTTGAATATATACACATTTAAATGAAGGAGGAACATGGCTTCTGAATTAACCATAGGGTATTACTGGTATTTATTTTATTACCAAAGAAGAATTTAAACTCAGAAGATAAGATAAGGAAACTAAATACTGTAACTCATATAAGTCAACTGCTCTATGGCTCAAAAGAAAAATGGAAGTCAGACAACTTGTATCATTTATGATAAATTTTGATACCAGCCCACCTGAGAGCAGCCGTTTCTCTAATACCGACGTCCTGTTTTAAAGTGATGTAAATTAAAACTTCACATAAAAATTTTATGCTAATTTGTGTCAAACACAAGGTTAATAATTTTTTCTAATTTTGGACCAAAGCCAGCATTTTGAGGGGAAGGTCATATTAATTACATCGACCTCAGTGCTCAGTGAGTACTTAATTTTTCAACCCTGAAAAGATGAGAAGTAAAGTTGACCTTGTCAGCATTTAAACTCAGAACATAAAACCAGAAGAGATGCTGCTAAGCATTTTATTCAGCGTGCTAATGAGTCTGCTAGCTCACCACCTAAACACCAGGTTAATAATCCTTCCTATCATAGGCACAACGCCTGAAATTTTGTGGGATGGCACTAGTTGATTACATTGACCCCAGTGCTAAACTAGCACCTATTTCATTTATCCCAAAACAATGAAAGGCAAAGTTAACCATGATCAAATTTGAACTCAGAACGTAACAAGCCAGAAGAAATGACACTAAACATTTTATCTGATGTGCAAACAATTCCATCAGCTCACCACTTTTAATAATGACAAAATTATTTTACTAAATTCTTCATTATTTTCAAAATTAACGACAACAAAGCAGTACATTTCAACAGAAATATAGTAACAAAAGGGTTAAACAATTTCAAACCCAATATTTACAAAAACATTGAAGATAAACACGAGAATTACAATTATGCTAATTCATCATGAATTAGAAATATAAAACAAGTTAATGATAACACTGAACTGTATCTATAATTAGCAATTCTTCATCCTATTTGAGTAAAAAGAACAGTCTATTGTTTAGTTGAACATAAACAAAACACAACTGAACTTCCCACATGTGTGTAATGTGTGTGTGTGTGTGTGTGTGTGTGTGTGTGTGTGTGTGTGTGTGTGTGTATGTTTATGCACATACACACATATATTAATGTTTGTTTTTATGTCAAGTTATATATAAAAAATAATCTAACATTAAACTGAAGGATTACTCAATGCTTTTTAGTAGAGTACAAGTTTATTAAACTTTCACAGGGAAAAGGTTGTCAGTGAAACTTCAGCTTACTTGCCTTCATCAGGCTATGTACACATACACACACATATGTATGCATAAGTAATTTCCTACAAACCATTATAGGTCACACGTTTACATTTAAACAAAGTACTTATGCAGTTAAAGAGTATATAAAAGAGGATGATAATAATCATAATAATGATAATAATGACGATGATGATGATTTCAAATTCTGGCACAAGGCCAGCAATTTCGGGGAAGGGTTAAGTCAATTACATTGATCCCAATACTCAACAGATACTTATTTTATCAACCCCAAAAGGATGAAAGGCAAACTCAACCTAATAATAATAATTCTGAAATTTTTGGAAATGGAGAAAATCAATCACATTGACCCTAGTACATGACTGGTACTTAATTTATTGACCCCGAAAGGATGAAAGGCAAAGTCAACCTCAGCAGAATTTTAACTCAGAATGTAAAGGTGAATGAAATGCTGCCAAGCATTTTGCTGGGATGCTAACAATTCTGCCAGCTCGACGTTTTGGGATTTGGTTTGCAACATTTTTTATGTGATTTCATATGTTGAAGCATATTCTGTTGTGTCTGGGGAGAGTCATTTTCTTATTGTGCCTTAGTCAAGACTATTGAAAAGGTTGCAAGACGCAACGAAAATTTTAGGAAAATAAAAATAAGAAATAAGTGGAAATTTTACCGGTGAGTGTGTTAAATTTTAAGGCACAATAAGAAAATGACTCTCCCCAGACACAACAGAATAATAATAATGATTTTATTTTATTTGCCACCAGGGCAAAGGATAAGGAGAACAATACACAGACAGACAAAGTGTGGGGTTTACATATAATGGAATAATCAAATAAAAAGTATACACGGCATACATTAGATGAAGGGAAGTAAACACGGTAAACATTAGATGAAGAGAAGTATACATGGTATACATTAGATGAAGGGAAGTAAACATGGTATACATTAGATGAAGGGAAGTATACATGGTATACGTTAGATGAAGGGAAGTAAACATGGTATACATTAGATGAAGGGAAGTATACATGGTATACATTAGATGAAGGGAAGTAAACATGGTATACATTAGATGAAGGGAAGTATACATGGTATACATTAGATGAAGGGAAGTATACATGGTATACATTAGATGAAGGGAAGTATACACAGCATACATTAGATGAAGAGAAGTATACATGGTATACATTAGCTGAAGGGAAGTAAACATGGTATACATTAGATGAAGGGAAGTATACATGGTATACATTAGATGAAGGGAAGTATACACAGTACACATTAGATGAAGGGAAGTAAA
>NC_068982.1:77742517-77749379 GCF_001194135.2 Octopus bimaculoides | reverse complement strand
GTATACATGGTATACATTAGATGAAGGTAAGTATACATGATATACATTAGATGAAGGGTAGTATACATGGTATACATTAGATGAATGGAAGTATACACAGTATACATTAGATGAAGGGAAGTATACATGGTATACATTAGATGAATGGAAGTATACACAGTATACATTAGATGAATGGAAGTATACATGGTATACATTAGATGAAGGGAAGTATACATGGTATATGACACTAGAAAAAGAGGGAAAAGAAAAAAGTGATAGTGATGGAGTTTCCCTGATACAGGAGGACCTCTAGGGATAATCAAGGAACCCCACCATCCAAGAACACCCTGAATACCAAGAATGAGAGCCCTCTCCAACTTCTTTCTTTCAACTCACAGGTCTACACTGAGAGTGGAATCATCCACTCATGCCATTTTTGCAACTTCACCCACCTTTTCATAAATTCACTTGAGGACAGCACCTCCCACTCCACTTGCACTTTCCTTTTCAGGTGAAACTTGAAAAAGTCGATGAGGGCTTTACCAAAGAGGAATGTTTCTGTCCTCATTCCTTTCAGCCTTGTCCACCAGATAACCTCTTTCGCCACAGCCACCAGACAAAGGAATTAAAGAAGGGCAGTGGGGCAATCATCATTATGAACTCGGCTGGCACATTGATCTGACCTACACATGACAGTAGCTGTTCGACATAACTCTACAAGTCAGCAATGCCCGGACACTGAACGAGTACATGCAGAAAGGTTTCATTGCTCTGCAAGCACTTTAGACAAGCCCGTCTGACAGCACATCTGTGCCTGTAGAGTTTATCTCAAACCGATAGCGCCCCCTGGTAGCACTGGCAGGCCAAAGACATCTGGAAATTATCCATAACAGTCCCAGACCAGAAAGTCTTCTGGAATAGACTTGCCAGTTCATCTGTGTCAATTCTTAGAGTCTCTCCGACGATGTCATCACACTTCCCCACTACTAATCCTCTATAAATATCTAAAGTAGAACATCTACTGATCCTATTGTTCAACTTGCAGAGGCCAGTGAGTGCCTGATGACATTCTAAGTGCTAGGTGCCCAATCTCGGCCTATCCTTTACCCAGGACTGCAACTCCATCAAGGAGATGAGCTGCAGAAAGGCATGTCTCACAAACAGAGCCTACACACATTCACCTACTAGAAATTGCTGCGGGTGGTGCAACCTGAGTGCATGTCTGTGCATTAAAAGGCATGGCATGCCTTAGCCGCCACACAAAGGAAGTTGGCAGCAGACCGATCACCTGACTATTGGAACATGTCCCTTCTACAAGAAAACAAACCGAATATGCTCCAATCTAATCAAGCAGTAACTGGGGCAAGGCATGATGGTCAGACGATAAATAATGACAGAGGTGATGTAGACATTTGTCACCTCTGCCTGACCTTTCAGGGACAACTTCTTCTCTGCCCATTTCTAGGTAAGAGAGGTCACTCTGTTCATCACCACTTCCCAATTCTTATCCACCTGGAGGTCGGGATCAACCCTGAGCAGTTTAACTGGTCTGTCAGTCCAGCAACCAATGATGCCATCTGACAGCACTGATCTGCCTCTCCAGGTGCCCAGTCGCAATCCTACTGACTTGTCGGCATTGATGTTAGCCCCTGCAACCAACTCATATTCTTTTAGAATGGAGCCAACCTTCTCCACTTCTGAGGCATCCAACACGACGACAGTGATGTTATCCGTGTATGCAGACACTGCCCTTCCAAGTCCAATTTTGAAAGGGAGGCCTCTTAATTGCTCCAACTTCTACAGCAGTAGCTCGAGAGCCAGCACAGACAGAAGAAGTGACAGCAGGCAGCTCTGATGGACCGAACATGCAATACTAAATCGTTCCGATAGGTGGTCATTTACTTTGACTACCGAGCAGGTGCCGCTGTGCATTGCAGCAATCCAGCCTCTGAAAACAGGTCCAAAACCGGCTGCTTTAAAGACAGCGTCCAAGTAGAGATGATCTACCTTATCAAAAGCTTTTGACTGTTCTAAATTGATCAGGGTCCCACCAAAGCAATGTATCGCATAAGGTGGAGGTTGTCGAGAATAGACCTGCTCAAGATTGTGCATGTTTGTGCTTCCTCAACAACCTTTACACTAACACCTTGGCCAAAATCTTAAACTCTATGTTAGCAGAGTTATGGGCCAAAAATTCACTAGCACATCCCCATTGTCAGTGTCTTTTGTTAGTAGTATTACCACACCTTGGCTAACAGTACTAGGAATTCTCCCGTTCTGCTGCCCATTACTGTAGATATCTGCCAAGAGGCTGCCAAACAAATCTGGCATGAAAACATAGGTGAGCGTAGGAGTCTTGAGCACTTGCTTATGATTTTGCACTTGTGGTTGTTTGTAATGTTGGCAGCAGTGGGACTTTATTTTTTCCTTGTTTCAGGGCAGAAAGCCTTTAAGTGATTTACACATCCACATATGTAGCATCTTGGCTTTCTACCCTCCATGAACACTGACAGGTGAGTACCATCTGGGAGATTGATTAGATCGGGCAGCTGGTCCATATGGCCCTGCATGCATTGCAAGGTCAGTTCCATACCTATACCTAACCAGTTTTGCTCAGGTAGTTTCTTGACCTCCAATATTGTGGCTTTGTCTTCTTCCAAACCTGCCAAGATGGCCACCACTAACCAGCTAATGGATATTTCTGGTGGTACATCAGCACCCTAATCTTAGCAAAGTGCTGGCTACAATAGCTGGGGATTAAGAAAAAGTTGTCATTCCTCAAAGTGGTTGCAGAATCAAATCTAGCTTTTTCTTCCGTCCTAAATCTCACCTCAATAGTTCCAAACTTTTTCCCTCAGGTGATGTGGGTCTTTTGTTCTCATACGTGCTCAAGGTATTTTTGTACTTTGCATTTTCCATCCGCCAAGACTTGACTCCGATACAATGGTATGTTACCGTGCAGCTTACGATATTTTCTATCACGTCAGATGGAGGGTTTAGCGCTACCCTTCTCCATCTCTCTTTAAAATTTTAATTCTTCTTCATCTATGTGGAAACTTTCCATATTTCCCCCCACAGATACAAAAGACGCAGAGGCAATACTTGTGTTTTTATGTTTCATTTCTTTTGTATTGTTGTTGCTGTTATTATTATTGTTGTTGTTGTTGCTGTCACTGCTGCTGCTGTTGCTGTTGTTGTTTTCATTGTCGACACCACAAATTTTGATGTTACTTAGAGGTGAAACATTTTTTGCCTTGGTAACATCATTAAATTTAGGCCATTCAATATTCATATTCTCAATTCTTTCCTCGTTCTCAATTTTCTTTGACAAGGAGTGCGTTCCTTTGTCAAATATTATGATGGTTTCTTTATCAGCCATCTTTAAATAATTACAGAAAATTGAAAAATATTTGCTTTAGCTGAAAGCAGTTAAAATTCAAAAATTATTGTAAAGCAGGGGATGCTTCAACACAAAAATACTATCTGCACAATCCAGATAATCTTGGAAATGTAATGATAACAATAAAAATGAAAACACAGGGCTTTAGAAGGCTGAAAAGATTACAAACACTTTTTCAACTTATGGAGCAGCAAATTTTCATGACTTTACAGTATGGCAGCAGCAGCAATAATAATAATAATAATAATAATAATAATGGTTTCAAATTATGGTACAAGACCAGCAAGTTTAGATGAGCAAGTTGATTACATCAACCCCAGTACTTTGCTGGTATCTATTTTAGTGACTCCAAAAGGATGAAAGGCAAAGTTAACCTCAGCGGTATTTGTAAACAGAATGTAAAGAACCAAAAGAAATGCCACTAAGCATTTTGTCTGATTTGCAAAAATAATAATAATAATGATAATAATAATAATGGTTTCAAATTTTGGAAACAAGGCCAGCAGGTTGGGGGTGAGGCTAAGTCAATTACATTGACCCCAGTGTTCAACTGGTATTTATTTTATTGCCCTCAAAAGTATGAAAAGCAAAGTTGACCTTGCCGGAATTTGAACTCAGAATGTAAAGTAAGACGAAATGCTGCTAAGCATGTTTTTTCTGGTATGGTAACATTTCTACCAGCTCACCATGTTATTATTATTATTATTATAATTTATAATAATAATGATAATAATAATAATAATAATAATAATAATAATAATAATAATGGTTTCAAATTTTTCTACAAGTGCAGCTATTTTGGGGGAGGGGATAAGTTGATTACATCAACCTCAGTGTTTCACTGATACTTAATTTATCGACCTCGAAAAGATGAAAGGCAAAGTCAACTTCAGTGGAATTTGAACTTAGAATGTAGCAACAGGCAAAATACTGCTAAGCACTTCACCTAGTGTACTAATGATTCTGCCAGCCATTATGGATAGTACAAGACAAAACAAAAAGTGTGTGTGTGTGTGTGTGTGTGTGTGTGTGTGTGTGTGTGTGTGTGTGTGTGTGTGTGTGTGTGTGTTGTTGTTGTTGTGAGGGTTTTGTGTGTAAACAAGATTAATATAATGAAAAAAAAAGTGAGCATGTAGTGGAACTCAAGTCTAAACAGTTCTTTTGAAGTTTTGGTGAAATTACCACTATATTATGTCATCATTATCGTGTGTGTGTGTGTGTGTGTGTGTGTGTAAAAGACATTTGCTCATGATGTCATACAGCAGACTAAGCAGAGTTCACAGAATGTGTGCTATGCCAACACATATTCTGATCTCCAGTCACTTTTACCATAAACATGCTTTCACTGTATTAGGGCTTTGTGCATAAAACTCTAGATAATACAGTTAAGAAATAAATGTATCACAGAAAATTATTTTTTTAATATCCTAAACAGACACTCTGTTTCAAGTGGTGTTGATGTAGGTATATATGTTATGTCTACAAAAGCAAGAGAGAAGAGCAATTAGTGTACTTATATCATCATCTTTGACATCATTGGCTTAACATCCACTTTTTGAAGTTGGCACAGGTCAGAAGAAATTCAATGAGGCAGATTTTCTATGGTCAGATGCCCTTCCTATTGCCAACTCTCACATGTTTACAAGCAAAGTAATTCTTCCCCTAGTCCTTTCAACACAAACAGCACAACGGCTGGACATGTTTGAGTGGAAGATTGCAAATAAACAACACTGCTTGTACGATAGTGATGTTCATTTACAATTAGCATGTCGTGTCAAGACAAGGATCCACAAACCCACATACATGACTAGTTTCTTTCATTCCATCTTCCAAATTCATTCACAAAGCTTTAGTCAGCCTGAAGTCACTTGGCTTAATATGCCACATAATAGGACTGAACCCAAAATCCTGTGGCTGCGAAGTGAACTTCTTAACTATACAACCATGGCTACACCTATTTCAGTAATTATACATGTCAGTTTATTAATGGGTGGGTAGGTAATAGACAGTGAGACACATTATGCCTGTGTCTGTTTGATATACATGCATGCTTTTGAAATGGGAGTGGGGATCGTGTAATAGATCAGATCATCATCGTGACTGTCGAATTAGGGAGAAACTGTGTAGGAGGATTTGCAGTATTGTTTGTATCAGAATGCAATGGGAATATTAAGTTTTGGTGGGGTGTTTGTGTACAGAGAGTTGCCTGTGTATATATTTATATATGTTTGTGGATACATGCATGTGTGTGTGTGTGTGTGTGTGTGTGTGTGTGTGTGTGTGTGTGTGTGTGTGTGTGTGTGTGTGTGTGTGTGTGTGTGTGTGTGTGTGTAGGAGGGGAAGGCATACAGTCATTGTAAATATTTGGTTGAATACTATCTGTATAGGCATGTGAAATATTATCCACAGGAATTGTCTGAATAGATGATGGTGTGTGGAAGGAGATTCACTTTGTGTATGTATGTGTGTGTGTATCATCAGACAAAAATTCCAAACGAGACAAACATTTACAAATTTGTATGTAGGTATTTGTATAAATGGATAAACTGCATACAGAGTAAACATGTGTGTGAAATAGGAAGTGGGGGTGGGGGTTATAAGACTCAGAAATAATTTGTGTGTGTTATGCATTTGTGTATATATGTAGGTGTATGAACATGAAATTCAAAAAGCAACCCGAGAAGTAAACAAAAATTTCACAAATAATAGTAACCAAACAACAAAAATTGTCATAAAATATTAATATTTGATAGAATCTAAAATCAGAATTGCCCTTTGATTGTCCTGCCATAAGTAGCATCAGTTCACAAAGCTTTTATTTCTTAGTATGTAAAATAATTAGAACATAATAATGATGATGATGATGATGAAGATGATGATGGTGTGTGTGTGTGTGTGTGTGTGTGTGTGTGTGTGTGTGTGTGTGTGTGTGTGTGTGTGTGTGTGTGTGTGTGTGTGTGTGTGTGTGTGTGCATGCGCGCATTGCTGTCTCTATACGTTGACTCATTGCCAACATGACAGTTGTAAGCAAGTGTCACTGTCATGCAAATGATATCCTTCATTTCCAAGCTTCCAAGACATATCTGGCCATGGGGAAATATGACCTAACTTGGAAACAAGAAGAGTACCTAGTAGTAATTGGCTGGCAGACTTTGGCTGATGAGAAATCGGGCACCTGTTTGGCGCTAAATTTCGAAATTGGTACCAAGCTGACCAGCATTACTTGTTCTAACCTAGCAGAGGTAATAAGTTATTGTTCACTGAAATTTTTTCCTATCATGTCTGTAATAGGTTTGTGACTATTCCGTGGTACAGAAGTTTTTTGACTTCTATTTCTTAGTGATGTAGGTGCTCATGTAGTGGCCTTGTGTATATATGTATATATCTAATATTGTATGTATATATTTTATTAATTTACCTGTATGCCTGATAATTCGCTTGCCACTCGTAACGGTATTTTAATAATACCATCCCTATATA
>NC_068982.1:77740898-77742285 GCF_001194135.2 Octopus bimaculoides | reverse complement strand
ATAAATACTATCTGTAATTCTGTATTGACTCAAATGGAAAAATGTGTTGTTCAAGAAGGACTTCAGTTTGAATAATTTTCATGATGTTTTATATTTAGGTGCTATTATTAAATTCATTCAGTTATTAAACATAAATAAATATTGGAATTAAATAGTTTTGATTTACTGTCAGGTGCCTTTTGGCCATCCCTGTGTGTGTATATATATATATATATATATATATATATATGCATACATAAGCTCATCATCATTTCCCAACCCAGTCTTAACAGACTGCACATCTCCTTGATATACTATGTTTAAAAAGCAGATGAAAGGTCAAAAGCCAGAAGACCTAATGAAATGTCTGTTTGATCAAGGCTCAACAACAACAGAAATTTGCAAATTGTAATTTTCAATTAACTCATATAGTTAGTAGAAAGTTAATTTATGGAAATTTCTTTTAAAAAGATTGATACTAATTATCACATTAACCTGCATGTAGTGCATTTAGGAATAGAAAATGTCACACACAATCAATCAGTTAGGTTTGTCAGAGTCCTTTCAATGCCTTTCACAACCTCATCAAAGACATTCCCTCTCTACTCTACGTCTGTCTGTCTCCTAGTTTAAACATTCTAGAACAAATATTTTCTTCTTTGTTTTAGGCTTCAAATTTCCTATAAATGTAAACTAAATAGAATTTCCAACTCGTGTGAGCATAGAAAAGTGGACATTAAAAAGCTGAAGAAAACATAGAATATATTGCATCAAAAACGCAATCACCACAAGAATAAAAAGTCATTTGTACTATAATGAAAAAAAAAAGCTGCTTATTAATTATTTGGAGTATGTAACCTTTACTACAAAAAAAGCAATTATTAAAATCTACACTGTCTCAAAAAATTGTTATAAATTCCAGTTTTAATATATTTTGATCAAAATATGGTTTATAAGATTTCTCTTATTATTCAAGATTTTAACTTCATAATTTAATCGTAATCAAAATGTAATCAAGATAATTTTTATTCACTATGACATAACTATCTTACAGCACATTTAGCTCCACTTCTGCTTAATGTGGAAACAAAATTGGGGTAAATATTTCATGCATCTCAACTTTGTTTCCTCATATGTTTTGAGGATTTAGATTGCAATTATCTTTTATCTTTTACTTGTTTCAGTCATTAGACAGTGGTCATGCTGGGGCACTGCCTTGAAGAATTGTTAGTTCAATGCATCAACCTTGGTACTTATTTTTTAAAAGCCTGCTACTTATTCTATCAGTCTCTTTTGCTGAATCACTAAGTTACAAGGACATAAACACACAAGCACTGGTTGTCAAGCAGTAGTGGGGAAACAAACACAGACACAAAGACATACACACATGTGTGTATATATATATATA
>NC_068982.1:77739347-77740563 GCF_001194135.2 Octopus bimaculoides | reverse complement strand
GTACTAGGCTCACAAAGAATGAGTCCTGGGGTTGATTTGCTCAACTAAAGGCAGTGCTCCGGCATGGCTGCAGTCAAATGACTGAAACAAGTAAAAGAATAAAAGCATATATATATATATATATATATATAAATAAATGGAGTTAAACGCAGGTGTTATTCAAATTTTTTTACTTCCGACATATGTTTTGAAGAAAACATTGGTACTATTCCAGAAGGAATAAAATGGTGTAAAACAATGCAATCTTCTCATCAGGGAAAGAAAGAAACCAAAGACAAACAATGTTTTCTTCAAAACATATGTCGGAAGTAAAAAAATTGAATAACACCTGTCTTTAACTCCATTTATTTATTTATCTATCTATATTATACAAAATCATTTCACCTAAATCCGGAGTTTCTACCTTTGTAAGTAGGCTATTACATCCTTGGTATTTGTGCGAATTTTTGCTATCCTGGTAACTATCTTTTTATTTTTTCCGGGTTACTTGTAAACACTGAAAAAAACACACATACATTTATATCATCATCATCATCGTTTAACGTCCACTTTCCATGCTGGCATGGTTTGGATGATTTGACTGAGGACTAGCGAGCCAGATGGTTGCACCAGGTTCCAATCTGATCTGGCAGAGTTTCTACAGCTGGATGTCCTTCCTAACGCCAACCACTCCGAGAGTGTAGTGGGTGCTTTTACGTGCCACCAGCACAAGGGCCAATCAGGTGGTACTGGCAATGGCCACATTTAAATGGTATTTTTTACATGCCATCAAGAGCCAGTCCAGCGGCACTGGTAACGACCTCGCTCAAATATTGTTTTTCCCATGCCACCAGCACAAGTGCCTGTAAGGCGACGCTGGTAACAATCATGCTCGAATGGTGCTTTTTACATGCACAGGAGCCAGTCAGCTGCCCTGGCAACCATCACGCTCGGATGGTGCTCTTAGTGCTCCACTAGCATGGATGCCAGTCATGGGTGCTATCATTGAATTTGATTTCAATTTCACTTGCCTCAACAGGTCTTCGCAAGCAGAGTTTAGCGTCCAATGAAGGAAAGGTACGCATAAGTGGGCAGGTTACACCCCTGGCATAGGCCATGGGTTATGGTCTCACTTGGCTTGCCAGGTCTTCTCAAGCATGGCATATTTCCAAATGTCTTGGTCACTAATATATATATATATATTTATATATATATATATATATATATATATATATAT
>NC_068982.1:77734946-77738972 GCF_001194135.2 Octopus bimaculoides | reverse complement strand
TTGTAGAAAAATGAATACATATTTCTTTCATTATTTTATCATTTTTAATCTCTCTCTTTTAAATAAACTCAAAAGTGGCCCACCCTGCACATGGTCATTTAGTATGCTAGAAATAGCAGGAATTACATTGGTCTCAAAAGTAATTTTTTTTCAACAAAATTGATCTACATCACTAAAATGTATGAGGAAACAAAGTTAAAATGCATGAAATATCCATCCCACCTCATTGTTTTCACATTAAATTCTAATATAATTGTAATTTACACCTTCTGAAATGAAACTGTAAAAAATTTCAATAAGAAATACAATACCCATTTTTTGAAAGTTATGAGGAAAGAGAGTTGATGGTGGAGGGAGAGGGGGTGACACTTCTGTAGGTATTTACTGAGCAAGTGAGTATTATTAAACAAATTAAGATAGAAAGGAAAATTAGATGTGACATGTGAGAGAAATTACACAAAATGAGAATCAAATGTGTAAATATTTAGAAACCAGTAGAAAACTTTCCAGAGAGCAGTATTTCAGCTAGTTTGAAGAATAACTAAAGTCCATTTCCAATATATTGTATAATGTGTAGAAATTGTACACATCATAATCCTGAAGACCTGTTACTTATTGGAATACAATTCTGGAAATTCCTAGAAAAGGTTTGATAAAACACAACACTACTGATTTTGTAATATTTATTGACAGAAAAGTTAAGTCACTGAAATGTCAGTATCATGGAATAGACAGCAGAATTTGTACTACTTAAAAAAATATGACAAAAACATGCCCATGAGAGTGCTTAAGTCTCTGGTGCATGTACCAAAAGATACAAGTTGGCAAAATGAAAATGTCACCAAGTCTATAATTTGGTTACTATAAATGAACAAACAAATGAAATAAATAGATAAATTTAAGTATATGTAAGTGTAAAGATGTGTGTATATATACATATATGTATGTGTGTGTGTGTATGTACGTATATATATATATGCATGTAAGTACATATGATGAATGCATACAAATATATATATATATATATGCACGGCCACAGCCTTTGGGCTGAAATGTTATGAAAGAATAAAAGAATATACACACACACATATATATATGAAATATCTTGCAAAAGTTATAGTGCAATTGATATATAAATTTTACATTGGAATAGATGAGATTCATGCTAAATTACAAATTATGGTAATTATTATTTTTACCTGCAAAAATTTCCAAAAATCCACTAAGACCCTACAGAATATTTTTATTATCATTTTATGTGTGAAGAGGGGCAGTCCCTTTATCCCTTAAAGGCTCTCCTTGACAGCTAATGTTGATGCTGTTGGTGCTCATTTTGAACTCCCATCTCACAAAGAAAATGTGTAATGAGTGAGAGTTTAAGAGAGTTTACAGTTCTAGAGAATCAGTAAGGCCTAGCAAGGGGTTAGGGTTAGGGTTAGAGTTATAATCAGTAAAACTTGGCAAGGGGTGGTGCACCTCCTTCTTGTTCATAAGAACAAGAAATATAATAATATTTTTAAGAAAATTTCATGACCCAAACATCAGTTGTTTTAATAAATTTTTGTTTTCAAAATTAATTCAAATAAAGGCAACATATTTCAACAAAAGGGTTAAGGATGTTTGCAAAGTCAAACAGGTGCATCCACTGAGTTAATATCAGAGAAAAAATTTGAACCCTGGGTATTTAGCATTTAAGTGAAGGCATGTGGTCTAGTGGTTAGGGTGTTGCACACATGAAAACAAGATTGTAGTTTTCATTTCCTGACTGGGCAGTGAGCTGTGTTCTTAAGCAAAACACTTAATTTCACATTGCTCCAGTCCACTAAGCAGTAAATGAGTAACTCTGCATGGGCTAGTATCCCATTCAGGGGGAGCATTGTGATCTTTGTCATGGAAACCAAGTAACTGGCCCTATGATTTCTAGGACTCAAGACAGTACTCTCCAAGGGATGATGATGATGAATTTAACTTATGAGCTGTGGAAAACAGAGTAACAGACAGACAGCTTTATTTGTAAAATATAAGAAAAGGAAAAAACATTAGAAAGTAGAAATAGACTTACGTGATAGGTAAATTAGGGAGCTTAACCTTAGCAACAAGAGGATTGAAGACAGGAATGGATACATCATAAGTCTCTCGGTAAGTCCATGTAGAAAATCCACCTCCTGCAATGATAGCCTTGTCTGTCTTGACACTAAGAATAGTACTATATTCCATCATGCCTCCAGGAAGCATGTTGAATAAGAGATGATTGGTCCCATTGTTCCAACTGAAAAAAATAAAATATTAGAATCTTTAATACATAGTTTTTCAGATTATTGTTATTACTATAGTGTTAGCAATACATTATCATCATTGTAGTAATCATTCTCATTTAACATCCACATTCCATACTAGCATGGGTTGGATAGTTTGACAGAATCCAAGTCTTTGGACTGCATTATGTTCTGTTGTCTGGTTGGGTATGGTTTCTATGGTTCAATACCCTTCCTAATGCCAAGCACTTCGCAGCATGTACTGGGTGCTTTCTCTACGGAACTAACACTAGTGAGATCACTAAGCAGCTTGCAAGACTAAGATTCTCTTTGATATTTAACTCTTTTGTTCTTTTTCTCTTGTTTTTAGTATTTTTTCAAGAGGAAAGGCAGCGCCCATGACCTTTTAGAGAGCCTTTGAGATTGATGTGAGGAAGGGTGAGAAGAAAGTATTCTCAAATGCTTGTCATATGAGTGGACCCTGCTAAAGGCACCCAAGATGCCAGGTGCAACTGGACAACTGATTAATTTTATCAACCAAGTAGGCCATGGCGGAATTTGAACTCAAGATACAGAAAGCCGAGACGAATGTCACAAGGCATCCAGTCCATTTTTATCCTTCTGCCAATCCACTGACTTTAACCTTTTAGAATTTAAACCGACCATGTCCAGCCCAAATGTTCTACCTGCTTTATATTCAAACCAGCCATTTGCAACCTCTCACACCTACTCTGCAATGTTACTTAAAGAATAAACAATTACACTATTGAAGTTGTGAGAGCTATGAGATAATGCATGATTAATTCAAAAGAATGTCAATAAATAAACATTACATTTGACAGAGCAGTCTGAATGCTAAAGGGTTAAATCCTAATCACTTCATTTTGATTAATTAACATTAATGTTCACTATACCTTGTTATCAAATAGAATGAAGTAGCAGACATTAGTGGTTATCAGTCTATTTTTGTGCTCAGTGGATTGTTAGAATGGTAAGAACATTGGACTGGATGCATATCTGACATCAGCAGAATTTGAACTCAGAGTGCATCCATTCAGCATTCATAGCACACTGACTAACTGACCAGCAGTTCAGATAATGCCAGTGCTTCTTTCATTACATTTTTGACAAGAATTGAAACACACAGGAAGTCGAAACCAAGTTTTTACTTTCCTTTTATTTAATAATATAATTAAGTAGACCTAAAAAATTATATTTAATTTTTATTTTATTCCATCATAACCAACAGGATCTGCCTCATGGTTGCTTGACATGCAAGAAATAGCAGCCAAATTCCATTTTTACAAATTGCACCCTATTGTCTTAGAAAAAGGACATTTTAGAAATATGGTTCTGGTACACACAAGAAAAAGATATGATGAAACTGTCAAAGCAGACAGTGGAATATGATGCAATCCTTATATAATGAAATCATATTGACCATTAGCAGATCATAAGTCATATTTTCTGCTCACTAATAGCACAATGTTCTACTCTTATCCCGACAAAGATGTTTTTTAAAAAAATGTGTTGCAAATATACAAGTTTTTTCATGGTTTAAATATTTTACTTCTACAAAAAAAAATTATGTCTCCCTCTAAATGCGCTAAGTCTCCTTATGTGCTCCGAACACCACCAAGGGGGCACTTTTGCCCAGGTTAAAAACCACCACTATAGGTTGTACTTTGAGTTGGGAATAAGGCCATAATCATCACCTAATTAACACATACACACAAACATACATACATATATATATATATGTATGTATATA
>NC_068982.1:77733912-77734776 GCF_001194135.2 Octopus bimaculoides | reverse complement strand
ATATATATATATATATATATATATATATATATATATATATATATATTTCAGAGGCAACTCCAGGTCATCAGCATCACTCGGGCTCATCAGAGATTTCGCATATGACACATGCTTGCTTGAAGAATTTCACGTTTACTCCCAAGATTTCTAGCCCCAAATGGACTTTTTTTTATATATCTAGTACTATGTCTTTCTCCATTTCTAAGTTAAGGGTGAAAATAAAGCAACCCTGCAAAACAAAACTGATCTTTGCACACACAGATGCACAGAATAACAGCAATCAAATAACAGTGGAGTGCACAACAAACAGAAGTGTTCTGACTGTCGCCTGTACTCTTGACAAGAGATGCCAGTTAGTTTTTTACACCTACTAGGCTCATTTGTATTAGCTTGAGTTGCTGGATAAATTTTCGTTCCTTTGAGAATATTGTAGAATGGAAACTTTTCATAGATTGGAATTTAAATACTAATCTCTTTAGAAATTTATTGTTTCAAGAAAACAATGAATTTGAATTACTTTTAATTTTTATGATTATAGATAACAACTTGAGCTGTAACTTCTTAGCCCAAGTCAGGTGCGTGTGAATGATGTCGAGAGAACATCTACTACTTACTCTTTTACTTGTTTCAGTCATTTGACTGTGGCCATGCTGGAATACTACCTTTATAGTTGAGAAAATCTCCCCCCGGCCCCACTGAGCTTATTCTTTGTAAGCCTAGTACTTATTCTATCGGTCTCTTTTGCCGAACTGCTAAGTTACGGGGACATAAACACACCAGCATCAGTTGTCAAGCGATGCTGGGGGGACAAACAGACACACAAACATATATATACATATATATATATATATATATATATATATA
>NC_068982.1:77733225-77733713 GCF_001194135.2 Octopus bimaculoides | reverse complement strand
ATATATATACATATATATATATATATAGATATATATATATATATCGGAGACTCCCTTCGGTCATGACTGACCATGGGATTACACCTAGAAAGTTACCCTCCAAGACACAAGTCCGGGCAAGGTTGTTTATAGAAGGCTAGCAGTCGCCCATGCATACCGGCCTCCCCTCTCCACGCCACCAGTGTTATCCAAGGGAAAGGCAAAGGTTGATACAGCTTGGCACCTGTGACATTGCAACTCATTTCTACAGCTGAGTGAACTGGAGCAACGTGAAATAAAGTGTCTTGCACAAGAACACAACACGCAGCCCGGTCCGGGATTCGAACTCACAACCTCATGGTCATAAGTTCAACACTCTAACCACTGAGCATGGCGCCTTCATATATATATATATATATATATATCATTTGGATGTCAACCCTGAAGTTTATTCTATTAAGTTCATGCACAGGAGCAGACTATCAGAGAAATGGTAATCCAGAGATCGT
>NC_068982.1:77716125-77732728 GCF_001194135.2 Octopus bimaculoides | reverse complement strand
ATATATATATATATATATATATATACAAACATATATGATAGGCTTCATACAGTTTCTGCCTATTAAATTCACTCACAAGGCATTAGTAGGCCTGGGACTTTAGTAGAAGACATTTACCCAACGTGCTGCACAGTAGGACTGAACCTGAAACCACAAGGTTAAGAAGTGAACATCTTAACCTTTCAGCCATGCCTGCACCAATCTTAAATCAATTTTGGATTTGGAATGTTGATTTAGTTGCTATTCTATAAAGTTTCTTTAATAATAAATTTCAGATGAAATAATCTTTTCATCTTTTGCAATTTTTATTTCATTTCATGGAATCTTTCATGTTACATTCACATAAATTTTATATTCAAATAATGTTTTAATCTTCAATAGGAAGGTTAAGTATCTAATTGAGTTTATTTCTTTTAAATTGGTAATTTATTAGGTAGTTTCAGGTGTTCAATCTTAGTTTTTTATTTGTAACATTTTAGTATTAATGTAGCAACCTAAATCTTAAAAAATGTTGATCTAATTTTTGTTAATTTCTTTTATATACGATGGATAAAAGCAGCTTTTTTTTTTAATTTTCTAAGTTAATTGCCTGTAATTTCATTAATAGATAATATAAAAATCTGCAATGGCATCTTATCTTTTATCTTTTACATGTTTCAGTCATTAAACTGTGACCATGTTGGGGCACCACTTTGAAGAACTTTTAGTCAAATGAATCAACCCCAGTATTCTTTTTTTCAAGCCTGAGACTTATTCTATTGATCTCTCTTGCCAAACCACTAAGTTAGAGAGATGTAAACAGACCAACACCTTGTTATCAAGTGGTGGGGGACAAACACGGACACATACACACACACACACACATATATATATATATATATATATATATATATATATATATGCATACATGACAGTCTTCTTTCAGCTTCCATTTACCAAATCCACTCACAAAGCTTTAGTTGGTCAAAGGCTATAGTAGAAGATACTTGCCCAGAGTGCCACACAATGGGACTGAACCCAGAACCATGTGGTTGGGAAGCAAGCTTCTTACCACACAACTATTCCTGCATCTATAGCTATAATCTTTAACCATTTCATTACCATATTTCTGTTCAAATATACTGCTTTTGTTTCAATTAATTTTGAAAATAATGAAGAATTTAGTAAAATAAATTTGCCAATATTAAGTTGATATTTGGAATGTAACTTAACTTAAAGTTTTGAAGGACAGTTTTAATTTAAATTACTTTAAAATAGTAAGTTTTAAATTACAGGCAATCTCAGGCAGTTAAGTCTAAATTTCAAATAAATTACGGTGTTTAAATAAATTATGGTGTTAAAAAAACAACCTGATGATACCCATTGACCAGGTATGCTGTGTGCTTCCAGTCAATATGATATATATATATATATATATATGATTAATGTAATTACAAACAGAAGGGTCAGAATTAATAGTACCATACCATCAACTTCTTCATCTAAGTATTCTCAACATCATCTTCATCTGAGTACTCTAAGCATCAACTTCACAAAATGGAAACAAAGACTTACACAGACTGATGCTAGAGGTGAAATATAACTAACTTGAGAGCATGAAACAATCTCAGCAGGGTATGAACTCATAACATTTTAGTCAATAGGACACATTAATCACTTAGGCCACTGCACATTTACACTTAATATAGGGAAACAAAAAAAGTCTTTGCTCAATGTAATGTTGATGACGCAAATTTCAAGACCCATAAATCTTAGAAATCCTTCAGAAAAGTAATTATGTAAATATGTGATATAGATTTTCAGTTAAAAGTAATCCCAGTCAACTATCACATTCTGTTATATGAAAGGAATATTTATGAATAAGTAGCAAATATAATTAATAGTTTATATTTTGGTGGTTCACCTCACCTACATGCATCAATAACTAGCTCACAGAAACATAGTTTCCTCTCTCTCTCTCTTCTACTACTACAACTACAGTAGCCTTCTCCACACAATGCTACCCAACCAATCTTTCTCTCATCTTACCATCACTGTTACTATTTTGTCTAATTTCCCACACCACACATGAAACACTTTTCACAATCCTTCCCCTCCAGAAAAGCAAATCTTTGGATAGGGAAGCCAAATTTTACAACCAGATGCTCTTCCTGTCACTAATCATTACATGTTCATCCTAAGGGATTTTATAGTCTACATGTTTTTAAAAGCACAGAGAGCAACTGATCATAATGTCAACAAGGAACACGAACATTCACACATGCATACACACACCACATACATGGCAGGCTTCCTGTAGTTCTTATCTACAAAACTGACTCGCAAGGCATCAGTTAATCAGTAGTTATAATAGAAGATGTTTACCCAAGGTGCCTACTATTCAGTAGATATTTATGTGCAGAGATGAATAATAATAATTTTTAAAAAAACACAATAATACACATGAGTGTAATCTAGAACCTCTTTCAGTTCCTTTTTCTTGAGGCTACCCTTTCAGGCAAACTCACTGCCTTATAGAGCAAAAACACTAATTTCGATAATAGAATAGAATGAAACATTGGGAACTTGAGAATAAAGAAGCCATCATCATTAGCAAAACCAAACAATTTATTAACAACAGAACTGAGCTGCACACAACCAACTGGCTATTATAGCTAAGTTATCCTGTGCATGCAAAGTACTTCCTCTATATACATACACACATATACACACTACAGAACAGAAAAGCTAGCTAGCAAGACCAAATCTTCAATCTCCTTGAAATATCAAAATAGATGTTAAAACACAGAGCACTCACTTATCTTATTTATAACTTGCATTGTATTGGCTTTTCAAAAACATAAACAACTTCAATGATACCATTATGAAATGTCCAATCTATGAGACAGATAATTAAATAGAATAAAGTGATATTTTATGACTAACAAAAAACTGATATAAGTCAGTACAAAAGACTATATCCACCACCACCTCCCACACATGCCTCTGTACAAATTGTCCTTGTAACATATCAAAAGAAATCAATATCTTAAAAACATGCCAAAGTTATTTAATTCTTTTACTTGTTTCAATCATTGGATTGCAACCATGCTGGGTTGTCAATCAAATTAACCTCAGGACTTAATTTTATAAGTCTGACACTTATCAAAATCTGCCACTTTTGCTGAACCACAAAGTTATGAAGATTTAAACAAACTAAGACTGGTTGTCAAGCTGTGAAAGGAACAGATGCAAAGACATGCACACAAACACACATACATACAACACCCTAAGCACTAGGCTGTATACCTCCAAACTTAAATGAGTCAAGGAAAAAAGTTTTCAGAGATAAATTTCAAGATTTATTTTCATAAACAAGAAATCTGTTCTTTAATGGAGGAGAAAGAGATCCATGGTCTGTGCCAGGCATTCTAACAATCATCTAAAAGCTACAAGTCTGCTTAATCAAGGATAATTGAGGCTACACAATAACGCCCACCCACCAAGCAGGTCGTATGTGCACATGAGTGCACATATACATGTCTGTACATGTATGCATAGCTATGTTTATGCAGTGAATGCTATAGAGTAGAGGAGGAGTTCTTTGCAAACACAAATTTATCATCATCATCATCATCATAAAAATAATTCCTTTATTGCCCACAAGGGGCTAAACATACAGGGGACAAACAAGGACAGACAAAGGGATTAAGCCGATTATATCAACCCCAGTGCATAACTGGTTCTTATTTAATCGATCCCAAAAGGATGAAAGGCAAAGTCGACCTCGGCAGAATTTGAACTCAGAACACAAAGACAGACTAAATACTGTTAAGCATTTCACCTGGCTTGCTAACGATTCTGCCAGCTCATTTGAACATTCACTTTTACATGCTTTCATAGATTAGACAGAATTCATTGAGACAGATTTTTTACAGCCTTTCCTGTCACCAACTGTCACTTGTTTTGGAGCAAGGTAATATTTTCCTGTAGCTAGACATGTATTTCAAGGAAGAAGGCGGAAAATGAACATCATCATTTGCATGATATGATGCTTGCTTAGAATCATCACATAATAACAAGAGAAGGATACAAACACAAATGCACACACACATATATATACACACACACACACACATATACACACACACACATATATACACACACACACACACACAACAGGCTTCTTTCAGTTTCTGCTTACTCATAAGGATTTGGTTGACCTGAAGCTATAATAGAAGACACTCACCCAAGTGGGACCTAACTAAAGATTACATGCTTAGGAAGAAAGATTCTTAACCAACTAGCCACTCTTGTGTCTATTTGCATGTATATAAACAGACAGACATGCACATATATATGTATATGATAGGCCACCACCTGTACATGGTTTAAATCAGTAGTTCTTATCCTTGGTTGATATAGCCCTTGTGGGTACATATAATATTTAATTATAAAAATACAGTAGGATTTTTTTATATACAGTGGATGGCCACAAAGGTCCAGTAAAGTAAAACAGGAATCAAAGTGGTCCATATGCAAAAAAAATGGTTGAGAACCACTGGTTTAAATATTCAGTTGTAGCAGTTTACAGCCACAAGCACTTCTATTTTGTGCGGTAAAAGCAATCTTGAGTTTGCGATACAATATTCTAGCCCCATGACATTATAGCCATTTGTTATTGAACTCTGTGCAAAATTCAGCAACTAGAGCAATGCACCAGCATTGATTTTTGCTTTAAACTGAAAAGTTTATAATTGTGAACAGAGCTTTATTTGATTTTTATTTATTGATTTCATCTAGAAGAGCAGTGTCAATGGTCTTCATAGACTAACCAAAACCAAGGAGATCAACATGGTTAATGTTTTTACTGAAAAGGCGGTGCTCCAGCATGGCCACAGTCAAATGACTGAAACAAGTAAAAGAGTAGTTAACAGCTGCAGGAAAAATATATTCTAAGAGGGAATTCCAGAAAGTTGATGTTGAGGAGAAAATAGACTGGATGTAAATGGATAGTGTAGGGGGTGGAAGGATGGACATAATATTGGTGATGAGAAGACAAATGAATTAGGAGTGTCTTAACAGAGATGGTTGAAGTTGACCAAAGCCTTGGGTGGATCTGGTAGACAGAAACTGAAGGGAGCCCATCATATATATGTATGTGTTTGTGTGCTTGTCTTGATATCACATAATGGTTCGCAATGAGCTGTACCACCATACAAACAATGTTGTTTGTTATCAGTCCTCCATAAAAAACATGTCTGACCAAGGGTAATAAATATTACCTTGCAGTGAAATAGGTGAAAGTTGGAACAGCAAGGGCATCTGGTTGTAGAAAAGCTGCCACAAGTTCTGTCTGACCCATAGAATCATAGAGAAAGTGGACATCAAAATAGTGATGATGATGTTGATGATGATATAAGATATTTTTTCCTTGAATGCAACAAATGTAAAAACTTTCATTAAATCTCTTTCTAAAGGATTATACAGAAACTAGTTAATATGAAATGAAGCATGACATTGGATATCTTACACAAATGTATTGGCCATGTTAGCTTCAACTTGCTTCAATTCATTTCACTGTTTTCTCTCTCTTTCGTTTTGTGTTCTTGCTTAGTGTAAAAACCAATTTCTCCAAACCCAATAATATAAGTATTTTTGCTGTTCATGTAATGTTAAGCTTAGCCTAGCAACCATACTTTCTCTCTCTCTCTCTCCCTCTTTGTATATGTGTCATTTTTCATCATATGTTTGTCTTCCTTTTACTTTAATTTTAATATTAATCCATAGAACCTTAATTCTTTATAATAATGACATAAAGAATAAAAGGTGGGGAAGGCAGGTGAGGATCAATAAAAAAGGAAAAATAAATAAAGCTATATTTTGTACTGCTAAACTCTTTCATTGCCTTTTTCTTTTCCTTTCTTCCTGTTGTATGTTTTCCTTTTAGGTTATTCCTATTGCCATCTAACAATATATATTATATATATATATATATATATATATATATATATACACACACATACATACATGCATACATACATACATACATACCTAACTATCAACCTGTATCTAAAGAGTCAGCAACTTATCTATCCATCTTGCTGTTTATATCTAGCTATCTATCTACATACCACATTACATATCTATATCCCTATCTATATGTATCTATGTACTCATATCTAACAAACCAACTTAGCATCAATCTCCTCACTGTTTATATCTATTTTTCTATCTATCTACATCTCTATCTAACTACATTTCTATCTAACTACATCTCTATCTATCTCTTTGTTTCTCTTCTATTCAATAAATGTCTTCTATTAAAGCACAGGCACTTATAACATTAAGCTAGAGTGTGATTTATTCTCCTTGTATTGATCTTACTTCAGACCACCACAACTCACCCTGAAAGGCAGACACAACAACACTACAATAAAAGAACAGGTTAAATAAAAAGATTAAACTGCCACGTTGAACTCCTTTAAATATGTCACCTTCCACCTAGGTATCAGTTAAAACAGCTGGGAATTATGTTGCACACACATAAATATGCATACACATGAGTGAACATGCACACACATGTACACAAACAAAAACCAAAAGAAATAACATCAAATAAGGCAGTTTCTAGTTCAGTGAACAAGGCAGAACTTTAAAAGTACCTGATACTTTAAACATTCAATTGATATACTTCTAGAAACTTCTGCTCTTCAGCTCCTTACTGTTGCTAAATAATATATAACCACAACAATCTCTCTCTCTCTACACACACACCACTAAAGACATCTACGAATGAGAATTATTTGCTGTCACTTCATATATATTTTATTTCTTTACACCTTTTCCTTATATTTCCTTTCAATTGTTGTTAGTTACAATAGCTTTCACCATCTTTTATTTTTATTTTTCATAGCTATTACATTGATTTTTATTTTTTTCATTTCCTAAATATATATATATATATATTTACAAATTGGAAGCAAATGTTCTGGTTCAGAAGTGTTCCAGAATTAGCAAATGCTAGTAATAAGTTTGGAGCACATAAGTTCTGTCTAGACTGGTGGGGTCAGCAAGCCTTTAATATCATTCACCTATTGATGGAATCAGTGAAACCTTATTGTAATTCCATCCAGCATCATGTAAATTTCTAAAATAAAATTTTAAAATATAATTAAGAAAAAAATTTCTTGATTTTAAAACAATAATTCCTTCTTTCCATCATGGTATTACTGTATTTTAATAAGAAATATCTAAGGTGATTAATGAAAAATGGGTGCAGGTGTGGGGTAAGAAGTTTACTTCCCAGCCACATGGTTCTGGGTTCTGTTCCACTATGTGGCACTTTGGACAAGCATCTTCAACTATAGCCTAGTGCCAACCAAAGCCTTGTGAATTGATTTGGAAGACAGAAAACTGAAAGAAACCCATTGTGTGTGTGTGTGTGCACTTTGTGCTTGTGTTTGTGCCCCACTATCACTTGACAACTGGTGTTGGTTTGTTTACATCCCCATAACTTAGCAGTTTAGCAAAAGATGACTGGTAGAATAAGCACCAGGCTTTAAAAAATTAAAACTGGGATTAATTTGTTCAACTAAACCCTTGAAGATGGTGCCTCAGCCTGGCCACAGTTCAAAGACTGAAACAAATAAAAGATAAAAAGATACTTAATGAAATTCATAAAGAACAATAAAAACTCAGTCTACTAATATTGATATAGTTGGAATATTTAATATGTGTTTGGTGAGCACTACTTATTTCATTGATATTTGGCTGGAAATTAATGAGTTTTGGCCTTATTTTACCTACTCTCTTCAAGATTCACTTCACCAATAATTCAGCATCCTTAATGCTCAAAATTGCTTCAGGCATTTATTGACCGATTGAAGTTAATACTAACTATCTGCAAGCCCAAAGTCTAAACCTTCATAGTCTTTTCGTTACATAACTGGTCAACCCTTTGATGGCAACAAACTCAAAATCAGCCCTGGTTCTATAACATAAACTTCATGTTTTTGAAATGATCTAAATCAGAACATTCCATTAAAATTTCATATTAATCTATATCCCAAACATTAGCTTAATAATGAGAAAGTTATTTTAATAAATGTTTCGTTAATTTCAAAATGAATTGAAAGAAAGGCAGTGTATTTTAACAAAAACAATGTAACACAAGGATTAAATGAATAAGCCAACAGGCTAAAAAAGAAGTAATGACCAAGGTAGAAAGCTGTCAAACTGACCAGGCTTCTTTTGGTTACAGTCTTCCAAATCCATCTACAAAGCTTTGGTCATCCCAGGGCTACAGTAGAAGACACTTACTTGCCCAAGGTGCAATGCAGTGAGATTGAATCTGAAACCACATGGTTAGGAAACCAACTTCTTAACCATGCATTTATACTTGAACTAAATTTCTTTTCAATTATCTAGTTATGGATTTTTGATTGAGCCTTACAAGTAGACAAACGTACAAGTAGGTCATTTGAAATCATTGATCTTAAAGGCTGTTAAATCCAGCTGTTGAATATTCTTTACTCAATGATGTAACAGTATATTATTTTACAGCAAGTCGATATCATAATGCTTCAGTTATTACATGTTATTATAAACATGGGAAACATTTTAAGTTAAGCAAATACTTACTCAACATGATATTGAACAACTGGTTTCATGATCATCATTTAACATTTGTGTTCCATGCTGATATGGGTTGGACAGTTTTGAGTTGATTTACTTGACTAAACGTTCAAGGAGGTGCCCCAGCATGGTCACAGTCTAATGACTGAAACAAGTAAACGATAAAAGATAAATAGCTAAAATATCAACATCACTTAATAAACTGCTTTTTAACATTCTGAGTTCAAATTCTGCTACGGTCCTTCTTTTAAGGTTGGTAGAATAAAGAACAACTAAAGTCCTGAAGTCAATGTAACTGACCTACCCGTCCTCTCAAAAATGCAAATCTCGTATCAAAATCATTATTATTACTGCATCATTATCATTATTGAAGATGAAAGAAAAAAATGTTTAAACAAAATGATTGGTACAGGATAATGAATGGAATCAGGAATCATAAAGGATAGACAGAAGGAAGAAGAGACAGACAGCAAAGAAAGAACAATACAGAAAACGAAGAAGCTAAGCAAGCCAATTAGACATAGAGAGAGCAGTGTAGATAAAGACAGAGAAAGGAAAGGAGGGAGAGTAACAAAAGAGAATGAGAAACTGTAAAGAAAGAGGGAGGTGAGTAATAGTTGCTGCTGCTGATGAATTACCTACATTCTAGGAATTTCATCAACTGTATGTGGGGGAGGATGAATGTCAATCAGGGATATATAGCATTCAGATTGAGTATTCATGTAAGTGTTGTTCTTGTTTAGCTCCAAGTAGGCCCTGCAGAAGATCTTTAATCAAAGGCATTCCAGTCATGGCCATTTAGTCTTTTATTTTCACTACACTGGACTACATTGTACTTTTTTTGTAAGGCAGTAGGGTATAATTTGAGAAAGATTTTGCAGTAAATATTTATTATTACACTCATTTACAACTATCATGTGATTGTTAAAATAAGACACACACATGATGGACTCCTTTTAGTTTCCATCTACCAAAACAACTCACAAGGCTTTTGTCAGCCTGGGGCTATAGAAGACACTTGCCCTAAGTGCAATACAGGTGAACCTAAAAGCAGGGGATTGGAAAGCAAGTTTCTTAACTACACAGCCATACCTGCATCGGTTCCAAACACTCCAATGGACCTTACCATAAAAAAAAAAGAAAGAAAAGTATTATAATTACCTCATTTCATCCAGATAAGACTTTGAAGGTTTTGGAATGATAATGAACCTTGGAATTGTTTATAAATGTAACATACAACATTAGTAATCTCTGATTGGTAGACTTTCAGAATAGCTATCACTGCCTCAGAGAGAAAAAAAGAGCAAGGAATTGGGTGATTGTTTCTTCAAAGAATTTTTGTTCTAAGAAATTTATTTATTTTACATTTTTGCCTTCAAATTCTGTTCCCTTTTCCAATAAAATTTAACTATTATACCCATCTCATGTGATGGGTGTAATAGCAAAAACATTGATTTTGCTGCTATTTCTAGCAGGTCAAACGACCACTTTGAGGCTGCTTCATTAACTCATGATGTGTGTGTTGTGTATGGATGTGCATGTAATACTTAATCAATCAAAAATGTTAATTGGTGACGGCAGTATGAAGAACTGAAATACACAGCAATTAAACAAGACATACTCCTTCAATCTCTCCACCCCACCCTCAGTAACAGAACGGACTTCCTTGATTGACTGTTTAAATATAATTTTAATAGAAATACTTCATTTCTGTTAGACGGACTCATCAGTTGTCACGGGATAAAAGGAAAATGAGACAGCAATTTAAAGAAATTACCAAAAATAAAAACTTGTGAAACACACACACACTATTCCATGTCTGCCTAAAAGGCTAGCTTGACAAAAAAATACAAACCACAACACAGGTGCAGGCATGGCTGTATTGTTAGGAAGTTTGCTTTCTGGCCACATGGTTTCAAGTTCTGACCAACTGCATGGTACCTTGGACGAGTGACTTCTACTCTAGCCATATTTCAACCACAGCCTCATGAGTGGATTTGGTAGATAGAAACTGAAAGTAGTCTGTTGTATATATGTGTGTCATCATCATCATCATCGTTTAACGTCCACTTTCCATGCTAGCATGGGTTGGACGATTTGACTGAGGACTGGTGAAACCAGATGGCAACAGCAGGATCCAATCTGATTTGGCAGAGTTTCTACATCTGGATGCCCTTCCTAACGCCAACCACTCAGAGAGTGTAGTGGGTGCTTCACTGACAAACAAGCAGTGTTATTTATTTCTAGTATTCCTTGCTGTGGAGAAATATTACCTTGCTTAGAAACAGGTAAGAGCAGGCAACAAGAAGGGCCTCTGATCATGGAAAATCTGCCTTAATAAAACCTCATCAGCCCCATGCAAGCAAGGAAAAGTAGACATTATAATGATGATGTTGATCATCACAAGTATAACACACACGCACACAAACACACACATATATTAGTTTCAAATTTTGGCAAAAGACCAGAAGTTTTGGGGGAGGGGCCAAGTCAATTAATCAACCCCAATGATCAACTGGTACTTATTTTATCAATCCCAAAAGGATGAAAAACAAAGTCAATCTCAGCAAAATTGGAACTCAATGTAAAGACAGATGAAATGTCACTAAGCATCTTACCTGACATGTTAATAATTCTACCAGCTTGCCATCTTAGCACACACACACACACACAAATTGAAAGCAAGACATTGATATTTCCTTACTAATGTTGTATGTTACATTTATAAACAATTCCAACATTCATCATCATTCCAAAACCTTCAAAGTCTTATCTAGATGAAATGAGGTAATTATTAATACTTTTCTTTCATTGCTTTTTTTATTATGGTAAGGTTGATTGGAATGTTTGGAACAGATGCAGGTATGGCTGTTTAGTTAAGAAACTTGCTTCCCAATCTCATGCTTTTAGGTTCACCTGTATGGCACTTAGGGCAAGTGTCTTCTATAGCCCCAGGCTGACAAAAGCCTTGTGAGTTGTTTTGGTAGATGGAAACTAAAAGGAGCCCATCATGTGTGCGTGTGTGTGTGTGCCTTCTTATTTTAAAAATCACATGATAGTTGTAAATGAGTGTCAGTCTTACAAGCAAAGCCATTCATTTCTAATCTTCCATGAAAACATGTCTAGTTATGGGGAAATACTACTTGCTTACAAACAAATGAGGTTTGGAAACATGAAAGGCTGCTGCCCAAAGAAAATCTGTTTCAATGAATTCCATCAGAACCTTGCAAGCATGGAAAAGTGGACATTAAAATGGCAATGATGATGATGATGATGATTCATTGGAATGTTCTGATGTCTATTTCTCCTTTCTTTATCATCATCATTTTATGTCCACTTTTCATACTGGGATAGATAAGACAAATTGCCACAGTCAGAATCAGTACATATTCTGAAGTACTGCTTATGTAGATAGGTCACAGTAACTGTATCTCAGTTAGTTTCTACAGCTGGAAGCCCTTCCTAACAGCAGCCATTTTACAGATAAGTGTACAGGGTGTGTTTTTCATGGCAGTAGCATTAGAGAGATAGCCATGTCTTTGACAAAACAAAAGAGTCTTCATAACCTTAAACTTTACAGCGTGTTCAGAGCAAGCCCTATCAGATTGTATACAAAAAGCATAGAACGACATCTTCGATATAACCAAAAGGATTTTACATACCTGCTAATGAAATTTACACCTCTGCTTATGAATGTTTGTCCTCTATGCTGGCATGGGTTGGACGATTTGACAAGAGCTGGCAAGCCAGAGGGCTATACTAAATGCTACTGTCTGTTTTAGCATGATTTCTATGGCTGGATGCACTTCCTAATGACAACTATTTTACAAAGTGTACTGAGTACTTTAGTTGTTACACCAGCACTGGTGGGGTCACCAAGTAACTTGCAAGACAAGACAACGTCCCCTTAATTGGTGACAGGGAGTATCAAGGGAGGTAACTTTGTACCAGTTGATGAGAGGTTAAAAGACTGATAGAAGGACAGAGATAGGTGTCTTGCTGTAGAAGAGATACAAGGATATCCCAGTTGGAGAAAAAGGGAGGAAGATAGAGATGAGGAAGGTAGGACAGATGGTGGTGAATATGATTCAGAACACAGCTTCAAGGCGCAGTGGAGAAGAATAAGTGAAGTGATACAGAGGATTGTACTGAGGGGGTGGGGACAGAGAGAAAAATTTCATAAGAATATGAGGGGAGATGGTTAGATGGGATAGAGGTGGCTGTAGTAACTAAAGGTGAGAGATATAGGAATGGCTCAGGGGGAGGGATTGTTACATACATGACGGCATTGGGAATGATAGAGGATAAAGGAAGTGTTAGGAATGGAGTATAGCACAGAGGAAGGAGCTTGACTGGAAGAAGATAATGAGGAATGGAAACTGTTTTGGGGAGGGGAGGAGAGGGAAGGTAAAGAAAGGGTAGGTGTGTAGTTTGTACTCACTTTGCTTTCAGGTGATTATGGTAGTTGAATAATATCAGAGATAAAGAAGTGAAGAGTGTAGAGAATGAGATGTGGGGGAAGTTTGATGGGAAGAGCAGTGAGAACGGGGCAGAGCTTTGCACATACAAGCATTTACTAAGGTGGTTTTAGGATATCAATTCTATTGTGGTGGGTAGGTTTTAGTTATTAATAGAGATTCCTCAGGTGATGAATGAAAGACTTAACAGCATACCAACCTAAGTGTTACATACTATTTGTATCTTTTCACATTTCAAGTTTAAATCATACCAAGATTAATATTGTCTTTAATCCTTCTGGAGTTGATAAAATAAGTACCTGTCATTTCCCATAAATGGTGATGTCAATGTCCAATGTAACATAAATTCATCTGTAAACATGAATATCGACAACTTCATGAACTACATGTGACATACAAAGGCCACGTTAGATCTTATATTGAAACACCCACACAAGAATAGAATCTATATTAATGATAAAATATAATACAAAACTCAATTACAAATCTTAACACATCCTATTAATTAATTAATATGAAATACCATGACCAAACCATTTCCTGATTGCTGAGAGATACCAGATGTCAATAGTCACAAGAATTTTCCTTGAACCTTTTAATATCAACCTGTCTGAGACTGCCTTTTATCTTATGATAAAACTTCTTGTTCAAAGTGATCTAAATTAAAACCTTCCATCAAAATTTCATGTTAATTTATTTATGTATCAAAAACCACTTTAATAATGGTTTCAAATCTTGGCACAAGGCTAGCAGTTTCAGAGGAGGGGTTAAGTTGATTGCAATGACTCCAATGCTCAACTGGTACTTATTTTATTGACACTGAAAGGATGAAAGGTAAAGTCAACTGTTACAAAGTTTGAATTCAGAATGTAAAGAAACAAAATGCCGCTAAGCATTTTGCCCAGCACAGTAACAATTATGCCAGTTCACCACCTTATACCAACCAGTTTAATAATGACACTGATTTTACTAAGTTTCTTCTTATTTTCAAAATTAATTGAAACAAAGGCAGCATATTTCAACACAAGAGTTGACCCTTCATTAGTCACATGGGGTGTGTTGTTAGCTGAATTTTTTTTAAATGCTCGTAATTTCTAGTTGGCAACTTATTTTTTGGCTCCCTTCCTCTACTCTTCTGACTCAGTGAGTGTGTGCTGCAGGTTGTGTGGTGCAGTTGCGGCTCAGTTGTCATGGAAGGTAGACATCATTTTGTCTAGTCACCCCATGTGACTAACACAGTTCAAGTTTTGATTTAATGCATATTGTAACGGAGATTGCTTGTTATGTTATTTTTTCATGTTAATATTCATCACAGAGATAAAAAAAATTCCACAAAATGGTGTATTCTGTGCATATTTTCAAAATAAATATGATCTGAATCTAAGATTTTTTAGTTTTTCCTTAATTTTATAATTTATTTTATTGTATTGTTTTATATCAATCAGCTACAAGGGTTTCAAACTTCTAAGCAGTGATTTCAGATATACATTCTGAACCAAGAGAATGAGTATATTTTACATAATACTAAAACTATAAACGTTTTTGTATTGAGGTGGGTAAATACCCCATGTAACTAACCATGTTCAGCAAGGTCAGGTGACTAATGAAGGGTTAATAATAATAACAAATGAGAAACAGAAAACCCAACATTCCTATGATTTTTGCCACATGTGTGTGCCTGTGAAGGGTGCATCATACCCTTAAAAGAAGTTAAAATCAGTATTGTAAAGTAAATGAAACATTTGCTAGTTTTCCAGTAGTGATACCTACTTTCAGCCAGATGGAGTGAACAAATGAGAGTTACAAATCAAGTAATTAGGGAGAGGGTATATACTAAATGCCATACAGAAAAATTTTCAAATAGGTGCAAGTATGGCTTGCTTTGCAACCATGTGGTTTTCAGATTCAGTCCCACTGTACAGTATCAAGGGCAAGTATATTCTATTATAATCTAGGCTTTGTGAGTAAATTTAGTAGACAGAAACTATGCAGAAACCTGTCATATATACATGTGTGTCCCACACTGCATGAGTCAGATGGAATTTGTTGAGGCATATTTTCTATAGCTGAGATACCCTTCTTGTCACTAACTCTCACTTATTTCCAAACAAAGTTTGTTTGCATTCCCATTACTTAGCAGTTTGGCAAAAGAAACTGATAGAATAAGAACCAGACTTTCAAAAATATATACTGGAGTTGATTTGTTTGACTAGACCCTTCAAGGCAATGCTCCAGCATGGCTGCAGTCCAATGACTAAATCAAGTAAAGGATAAAACAATTAACTGAAATTTGCTTTTTAGTTAGAGAAGGAAAACCAAAACCTGGTGTTAGCTGTGACTCTTGATTAAAAGAGGAGATAATTCCCAAAAAAATTTCCATACTTGGAGAGAAAAAATATCTGTTCTTTGTTAGCAGATAAGGTGACAGCTGCAGACATGTTATAGTTTTATTGAGATGCAGGCATGATTGTGTGGTTAAGAAGTTTGCTTCCAAGCCACATGATTTCAGGTTCTGTCCCACTGCATGGCACCTGAGGTAGGTGATTTCTACAAGAGCCCCCAGGCTGACCAAATCCTTGTGAATGGATTTGATAGAGAGAAACTGAAAGAAGCCTGTCATGTGTGTGCATGTGTATACCCTTTTCTTGACATATGATGGTTGTAAATGAGCATCACCATCATACAAGCAACACTGTTCATTTCCAGTCTTCTGCAAAAAAAAACATACCACAACATGGGGAAATATCTTGCTTGAAAATAAGTGACAATTGGTGGCAAGAAGGGCATCTCAGCTGTAGAAAATATGCCTCAACAAATTCCATCTGACCCATGCAAGCATCGGAAATTGAATGTTAGATAATGATGATGATGATGGAAAATAGAAAAAAAGTACTTACGAATGTAATGTTGCAAGGGCTTGTCCCATTTCTTCACTTCTAAAAGTGTTTTGATTTAGCATGTCAATAGATGGAACAAATATACAAGCAGACTCCGGCGAAAGTGTATAAAATGGACTATTAGCAATTGTCTGTACTATTTCCATAAATTCAGGAGAGATGGGCTGAGAAATACCAATTCCTTTCTCATCCACAAATTTTTCAAAAGGATATATGTAAACACTGATTTTGGTATCATCATTGTATCCACAGTGGTAAACATCCATACATGTGTGGAAGATGCAGTCTTGGTTATGAGGTAATGGCTGGGAGCTAGTTGACAGGATTTTAACTTCTCTACTTTTTTCAGCAGTTTGAAAATTGAAATGGTAAACTTCAGATGGCTTGTTTGAATTAGGCCAAAACAAAATGGCACTTAGCAGTAATACAAACAATAATATTAATATAAAGAATTGGTAATTGTTTTTATAAAATGTTCGCACCACTCTAGTTCTCCCAACCATGGCTGGTAATTATTTTTTTAAGAAAAAAAAAAACTGAAAAAGAAAGAAGAAAATGTGAACTGAAAATATTTGCAAACTTTATGAAGAAAATAAAGTGCAGGTACAACAT
>NC_068982.1:77714033-77715700 GCF_001194135.2 Octopus bimaculoides | reverse complement strand
ATATATATATATATATATAGTTCAAGTTTACAGAAAACAAAAGATGATGACAGATGTAGGAACAACAAGCAGGTGTATTAGTTTAATGCTCAGAAAGAGTGGAAAATTTATTTATGTTTTGAGCCTATGCTCTTTGACAGAAAGGATTAAGAGGGAAAAAACACAGAGAGAATGAAAAAAAAATATACAGAGTTCAATGGTCCACCATGATGAGATGTGTGTGAGTATGAACATGCAAGTGCACATGAGTGCTTGTGTCACTTTGCCTTGACATTGCATGGTAGTTACAAATGAGTGTCACTGTCATACAATCAGTGTCATTCATTTCCAGTATTCTATGGAAACATGTCTGGCCACAGGAAAATATTATCTTGCTTGAAAATAGATGAGGATTAGTGGCCAGAAGGGCATCTGGCAGTAGAAAATCTGCCTAAATAAACTCCATGGAAGATGGTTGCCCGAGATGTCATGCAGTGGGATTGAACCTAAAACCAAGTGCCTGGGAAGTAAGCCTCTCACCTACACAGCCACACTTGTGTATTGTATAATAGCAAGAAGAGGTTGACACAAAGAAAATAGCTAATTGGGCTGCATCTGAGTTCAATGGCATAGTTTCTTTGCACTTCTAAATGAAGTTTTTTATAAAAAAAAGGTGATAATATATGAAAGAACATAACTAATCTCAGTTGGTTGTTGGCTTAGGTTTTGATTAAGCAAAAACACTTTTTGCCAGAGATGTGACACAGGTTACATCTAAAATCTAGTAGAGAAGATGATGGTTTCTGGGACAGAAAAATGGCCACAAATTTGGTTATTATGGAACAGTAGTAGGGACAACATAAATCACCCTCACTACTTGACAGGTACTTATTTTATTGACCCTAGGAAACTGGAAGGCAAAATTGACCTCAGCAGGATTTAAACTCAGAACTTAAAAGGACACCTAGGTACCATTTCTGTCTGCCAGTGCCATTTATATGACAAATGATCTAGATTTTAAAATAATTTCTAATAATTCATCCTAAGCTACTGATGGATTTATAGATTTAATTGCTAAACATATAGTTTCAGGTTCAGTCCCACTGCATGAAACATTGGGCAAGTCTAGTCCCAGGTTGATCAATACCTAGTGAATGGATTTGGTAGACAGAAACTGTATGGAAGCCTGTCCTTATCTCTATACCCACACTGCCCCATCAAGCATTCTCCACATCGCATCTCCCTACCCATTCCTTTCCCCCAACATTCATCTGTCCTTGGCACATATTACATCCCCTAACTCTTTATGCTACCAGTTACTGCCTTCCCCCACCCAAACCACACACACACAATTCCAGCCCTCATTCTCATTATCATTCCATCCCACATACCTCTAGCTATATTGCTTCTCCTTTGCTCTGCTATACTTCATTTTAATACCTCTCATATCTGCTATCATTCCCAATGCTCACTTATGTCTGCCACCATACACACACTTCACTACAACCACCCTTATGTATCTCTATATCTCATTCCTCACTACTTTTATGTCTTGTTCATTATCCCCTAGTACCTGGACCATCATTCCTGAGCCATTTCTGTCTCTCTCACCTAACCCCACGTCATTACTGATATTCCCCCCCCCCCCCGTCAAGCCACACCGCCATTCCTGTTAATCACGCACTACA
>NC_068982.1:77710542-77714023 GCF_001194135.2 Octopus bimaculoides | reverse complement strand
TCAAGCCACACCGCCATTCCTGTTAATCACGCACTACAATTACCTCTACCCTATCTCTAGCTATCTGTTACTCTCCCCACACACACTTATAACCACTTCTCTTTCCTGATACACAGCCCATACTATTTGTTGCTCCTTGATGTTATGGCACTCCATCACTTCCATCCTATCTTTCTCCCAGATATTCCCACTCACCCTTGTATAACTGCAGAGTTAGCAAGTGGCCTTTGCTTGTCCCTGGCATAAAGCCACCTCTCTGCCCTCTCAAAAACTCACCCACTTAGTTAAAAGGACTTTTTTCCTTTCCTGTCTTGCAAGTTACTTGGCACGAAAAATAGCATCCAGTACACACTGTAAAGTGTCGATATTTGGAAGGGCATCCTGCCATAGAAACCATGCCAAAGCTGACTTGGAGTACAATGCAGCCCTACAGCTCACCAGGTCCTGTCAAACCATCCAATTCATGCCAGTATTGGAAAACGGACGCTAAAATGACGATGATTATGATGTGTGTGTGTGTATGTCTTTGTCCGCCATCGCCGGTTAACAACCAGTGTTGATTTGTTTACATCCTTGTAACTTAGATGTTCAGCAAAAGAGGCAAACAAAATAACAGATACTAGGGGAGAGATGTATTTGTTCGGCTAAACACTCGAAGGAGGTGCCCTAGCATGGCCGTAGACCGGTAGCTGAAACAAGTAAAAGGTAAAAGTATACACTAATGGAACTGAACAATATCTCTTCACTTGACACGAATGCCCTGAACTCCAAACGCGCCATCTGTTTGTCTTGAATTCGGGAAACGTCAGTTTAAAGTTTATACATCTTTATATTTATCTAAAAATACATAGATAATGGTGAATGTGTAGGATAGCTGTTGTCTGAAGATATTTAGATAATGTACACATGCTTCCTGTGGTTTGTCTGTTCACTTCCGTTGAACATATTAAAATGGTATCTAGAACCGAAAAGGAATTTAACAATTTAAAACTAGTGACAAATTTTAAGTAATGTTTTAATTTCACAAGGTTATAGCATGAGTTGCTATACTGCTGGGAAAAACAAAGATGACATTGTATGTAACGTGTCCTGCAAATATACCAACTATAAACAGCGCTTGATTATTTAAATAAATAATTTTCAAAATTAAACTTTAAGATGCTAAATTATAATAAAACTTGTCAAATAGTTTTATTATAATGTCCAGTCATCTCTGTGGAATTGGTAAAATGATACAAGTAATGGGAATAGCTAGGATTAGATAATACAATTAAACTAAATATAAGTAAACAAATATTTCAGAGCAGAAATGAACTGGGATCATAATACACAGATATTGTCTATAAAAGCTTAAATCTTTTATTTTAATAACCCCCAATGCGCGTAAGTAGGTGCCCCTTGATTTAAAATAATTTACAGTTTTAATTAATGTTTCTTAAGTAGATAAGAAGCAGGTTTGTGACTGTGATCATACGTTTCTCAAGAGTAATATTAGCGATATAATGAATGTTAAATTATCCAAAAAGCGGGGCCGAAATTGGTTAACATTGGTAGATAGCCTAATAATGATGATGATGATGGCTGCTTACCAAAATATGACACTTGGAAAAAGAAATGAAATTATGTACCAAGCATTTTCTTTCTTCCTAAGAGCATTCAGAATATATTTCAAGAGTTAAGAAACTAAATAAGTTGCTTTTTTAAAGGAGAAATCAAATCGAGATTCCTTGATTACCAAATTTATCTTCATCGACAAAATATCCCATTCGATGTTATTTCAATCTTCAGAAGATTGAGGAGGTTGTTGTCGAAGTTTTGTCAAAATTCATAAAACAAAGGTGGAGGAGGACTATTTCAATTTTGTTCCTAAGAACAGATGTGAGAAACGTAATTACTTTGAAGATTACAACGAAGATGGAATTTTAAGATATTTATTTCCTGTCCGATAATTTCTTCGACAGAGAATTCCAAGACTGCTGAGTAAGATAACGAGAAAACAACAGGTTAATACTCTTCTAAATTCCAGAATGAGATTAACTGATAACAAATGTTAATGTTATTTCGGGGTAAATTAAAGATATCACAAAGAAAACAATAACAAAAACAATAAGTTGGGATCCTAAGTCGTTTCATCTGTTATGGTCCCAAGAGAAATAATTCAATAATCTCAAAGGAATTGATAATTTCCAATTTTGATATATCAAGACATTTATCGAATCTCCTGAAAATATAGTTAGTTCCAATGTAAAGCTAATATCACTAGCGACCAGAGAAAAGTATTTTGATAAAGTAAACATTAAGGTCCGATGAAGCAAGTGGAGGTTTGTCTGTGTCGGCAATAATTACTGAAGAATATATACAGTTGGAAAGCGGAGAAAGAGGGAAAAGTCTAATGATTTTGACATAGTCCTTCGTATCTATGTAGGGTACGAGGATGTTAATTATTAGACTTTCCTTTCTCTCACATCAATTAAATTAAAATTTTAAAATGTGTAAAGAAAATGACATCCAACAAATGATCTATGATCGTAGATGTGTCAACAAATAACACATTAACGACTATAAATAATCAACTTCGTATATAATTCCAAGCACCAGATGAAGTTAGAAGTATAGTTAATAAGTTTGTGGGTGGAATTAATAAGAAAAACATTGATGAATGAGACGATAAGCAAAAGCCATTTACCTGGTCGTGTGGTTTAATTGGCGTCAACCAGCTTCAGACATCCATTTCCGGTTGTGACGTCAGAGATGTGCGCGCGCATTGCCAGCAGCGAAGCAGACGACTCGGTTGCATCGCGGCGGCGGCAGCGGCAACAGCGGAGGCGGCTGTTGTTGGGTGACTGCAGCTAGGATTTCTCTGGCAAAGCAAGGTAAAACTCTCAGTACTAAATATCAACAACAAACAGATCAACCACTACCGTACATAAATCGACGAACAGCAGTGGAAAGTAAAAAAAATCAAAGTATCCAACTGAAACAACCCAGTTATATTGCAATATAACTTCGCTGTGGTCATCATGGATTTATTTCGGAGGCATTTTAACCAAATATTTTCGGAAAGATTTTCGCCTACCATATGAAAGGATGAAATGAAATGGAATAAATAACAAATGCATACATATTTCCGGATATTCTACGACCAGCCTGAATAAAACATTCTGAGTACACGATGCCTGGTTTAGTGGTATTTAAACGAAGGTGGTCCATCGGATCCGACGATCTCGTTGTACCTGCCGTCATCATGATCGTCGTGCATCTCGTATGGTAAGACATTTCTTTATGATATTCCTTTCTTTTGAATCTATCTATCTATATATATGTATATATATATATTTAAAGTCGATATATATATATATATATACACACATACATTACTACACTATCTCTTCTTGAGATTGTATAACTAGCTATACACACACACACACACATAGCTTCAATTCTTCTAATAATAATAATAATATATATATATACATATATA
>NC_068982.1:77707860-77710442 GCF_001194135.2 Octopus bimaculoides | reverse complement strand
ATATATATATATATATATATATATATATATATATATGCATAATATACACACACACTCATATATATATGTATTAGTAAAATGGCTTATTTTTGCATATTTGAAACTTTCAAGCAGTTGACATTAGTTAGCCACTCATTTATATCTATATTTATCTGATACACACACACACACACATATATATAACACTACTCAAGATCTGGTGTTGATTTCTACTCCAATAATTTTTTTATATTCAATGTAATTATAATCAATTATATATGTATCATGTATATGTGTGTGTGTAACAAAACTATGTACAAAAAGCTATAAATTCACACACCACATACATGATAGCATACACACACACACACACACATAAGTACATATATATGCTATGCTATTCTAGGTTGTCGTGCAATGGTCATCTTCTCACAAAAAGCAAAAATATCATAGTCCACTTTTCCCAAAATATTGAGAAATGGCATTTATTGTAAGATTGTACTAATGAAGCGTTTTATCTTTTGATGAGATGACTAACTTTCATAGCTTTCTCTGTCATGACATGTGATCACACACTGAGATTACTATCTTAATCTATATATCTACATATTATTCTGTGCTCTCATCTGTAATATATGTGTGAGTGTATAAACAGAATAGGATGAATTCAAATCAATACTTATAGTGCTATCTGGGTATGTTGTCTCCCAAAGTGCGTGTGTTGGTGTTCTGTCTCTGTGAATTGCTTTCTCTATCTCTGCAAATTATTTTGTAACATATAATATATATAAATATGGAAATTGTAGTTGTGAGCCCCATGCCAGTAGCACGTAAAAAGCACGATCCGAACGTGGCCGATGCCAGTGCCGCCTTGACTGGCTTCCATACTGGTGGCACGTAAAAAGCACCATCTGATCATGGTCAATGCCAGCTCCTCTACCCCCTTGTTCCAGTGGCACGTAAAAAGCATCCACTACACTCTCGGAGTGGTTGGCTTTAGGAAGGCCATACAGCTGTAGAAACACTGCCAGACAAGATTGGGACATGGTGCAGCCTCCTGGCTTCCCAAACCCCAATCGAAACGTCCAACCCATGCCAGCATGGAAAACGGGCGTTAAACGATGATGATGATATATACATACATACATACATATACACACACACTGCACACATATATATTACACTTCATAGTCAATGTTGAACTTTTCCTTGTAAAGGTTTAATATATGTTTATTCTACTAAAAGTACACAGTTATCCATCAGTTTAATGTTAAATTGTTTTTATACCTAGCTTCACATAAAAACAAAGATAAATATATATGTGTGTGTATATATTTATACATATATATATATATATATATATATATATATATATGACACGAAACTCGGCTTGTGAAGACCTATTGGGGCAAGCGAAAGCGAAATCGTCATGGCACCTGTGCCCAACATTGCCTTCCTGGCACCTGTGCTGGTGGCACGTGTAAAAACATTCGAGTGAGATCGTCGCCAGTGCCGCCGAACTGGCTCCTGTGGAGGTGGCACGTAAAATACATCATTTTGAGTGTGGCCGTTGCCAGTACCACCTGACTAGCCTTCATGCTGGTGGCACGTAAAAGCACCCACTACACTCTCTGAGTGGTTGGCATAAGAAAGGGCAGCCAGCTGTAGAAATTCTGCCAAATCAGATTGGAGCCTGGTGTAGCCATCTGGTTTCACCAGTCCTCAGTCAAATCGTCCAACCCATGCTAGTATGGAAAGCGGACGTTAAATGATGATGATATATATATATGTATTATATATTTCTTTTATTTCTTTTACTTGCTTCAGTCATTTGACTGTGGCCATGCTGGAGTATCAACTTTAGTCAAACAAATTGACTCCAGGACTTATTCTTTGTAAATCCAGTACTTATTCTACTGGTCACATGCACGCACACCTTCGTTTTGGGATCACCACTACATTATTATCTCCCCTTCTTCCTAGTTCTCCTGTGTGACCCCTCTGTCCAGCATTTGCCATGATAGATTGCTAAACCTATTTTATTTTCTGTCCCTGTTTATTTCTGTGTTCCTCTCTGTCGAAGAGCGTAGGCTTGAAGCGTCAAAGACTTTCTCACTTCCCGAGTGTTAAACTAATACATCAGTTTGTTGTTTTCACACCCGTGTTCATCTTTTGTTTTTTTTGTAAATTCTCACTATATAAATATATACATATATATACATATATATCCATATATATATGTATATATATATACATATTATTCACCGTTTCATTTTCCTGTCTTGTTTTCCGTCCGCCACTACCCTCCACAAAAAAAATTTAATTTGTGTTCGTGGGAAGAACCATTTCAACGATGCGTACTGCCTTAATTCTTTGAAACGCCGGTGTTTTAATGGTGGCAGCTGATGAAGGACATGTTTCTATGTGGCTTGCTTGTTTGTTGTACCTTGTTTATCATTTTGTCCATGTTCTTTTGCCACGTCATGTACCCAGTTATGTATCTATATGTACATGTAGATGAAGGTATGTACATACATGTACATATATATGCATATACTCATATATTGTTTGTATCACGACAGAACGCACGCGTTAACCTTTAT
>NC_068982.1:77706307-77707504 GCF_001194135.2 Octopus bimaculoides | reverse complement strand
GGCAGTGAAACATGGGCTGTGACTGCTGAGGACATGCGTAAGCTCGCAAGGAATGAAGCCAGTATGCTCCGCTGGATGTGTAATGTAAATGTGCATACCCATCAGAGTGTAAGTATCTTGAGAGAAAAGCTGAACATAAGAAGCATCAGTTGTGGTGTGCAAGAGAGACGATTGCGCTGGTTTGGACATGTGGTGAGAATGAATGAGGATAGCTGCGTGAAAAAGTGCCACTCCCTAACAGTTGAGGGAACCCGTGGAAGAGGTAGGCCCAGGAAGGTTGTTGCCAGTGCCGCTGGACTGGCTCCTGAGCAGGTGGCACATAAAATACACCATTTCGAGCGTAGCCGGTACCGCCTGACTGGCCTTCATGCCGGTGGCACGTAAAAGCATCCACTACACTCTCTGAGTGGTTGGCATTAGGAAGGGCATCCAGCTGTAGAAACTCTGCCAGATCAGATTGGAGCCTGGTGCAGCCATCTGGTTCGCCAGTCCTCAGTCAAATCATCCAACCCATGCTTGCATGGAAGGCAGATGTTAAACGATGATGATGATGATATGTATGTGTGTATATATGTGTGCTCCTCATATATACACAGTTTCATTCTTACATAACTAAAATTTTAGGATATATTCTTTTTATAAATTACAATATTACTCCTCTTATAACTTTCTCATACCTCTGTTTACATTTTATATAATATGAATAATATAATGCATCTAATAATAATAATAATAATTATAATAATTGATTCATTTGTATGTATATACAGGCATTTATGTATGTACATTTAAGTGTACGTATATGTATGTATATGTAAAAGTATGTATATATATATGTGAGTATTTATATTTATAACTTAACCTTATGTATAGGTGCAGGAGTGGCTGTGTGGTAAGTAGCTTGCTTACCAACCACATGGTTCCAGGTTCAGTCCCACTGCGTGGCACCTTGGGCAAGTGTCTTCTACTATAGCCTCGGGCCGACCAAAGCCTTGTGAGTGGATTTGGTAGACAGAAACTGAAAGAAGCCCATCGTATATATGTATATATATATGTATGTATATATATATATGTATATGTGTGTGTGTTTGTCCCCCTAGCATTGCTTGACAACCGATGCTGGTGTGTTTAGGTCCCCGTAACTTAGCGGTTCGGCAAAAGAGACCGATAGAATAAGTACTAGACTTACAAAGAATA
>NC_068982.1:77699754-77701703 GCF_001194135.2 Octopus bimaculoides | reverse complement strand
GTATGTATATATACATGTAGGGTGGTGGTGGGGAAGCGGCATGTCAAAATAATGCTAGTTCTTTCGTACAAGCACACAAATACACAACTATACTCACAGAGTTGAATGTTCACCTCCCACTTTCCCACTTCTATTACACACACACACACACAAACATTCACATACCTCCCTTTTACATACACACACATATACTCACACAGAGTTGAAACGCTCCCACTACCAATTTGCCACTACCCCTTCCTTTCTTATTCATCTGTCACTCCTTCGTTTCTCATTCATCTATCACCCCCTCCTTTCTAATTCGTATGTTGTGACGGAGAAAAAAAAGGGGGTAACTCCTTCTCCTCCTTGTGTGCATGTGCAGCATCTTTGGTTACTATGGAAACAGAGGTTTTTGCCAGTGTTGTGTAAAATACTTGTTTCTGATTGGCTAAAATACCTAAATTTTGCAAATTTTAATGGCTAATAACTTTTTAATTATGGATTCATTTTCATAATTAGTATACAAAACTTAATCCATATACCAAATTTGAAAACAATTGAAACAAAACTGTAAACAGTGATGAAAACCACAAAGATCCTTATAAACTTTTGGTGTTTGAATGTGTGTATGCAAATAACTAACATTTATGTAAGCTTGTTTACAAGCAGGTGTAAATTTGATCATGTATGAAATCAAAAGTTCTGTATATACCAAGGAAAAAATGAAACAAGCATGCTCTGCTGAATGTGTAATGTTACTGTGCATGAATGATGGAGTGCAAATGAGCTGTGAGTAAACTGGATATAAGAGAGATCCGATAAAGTATGCAAGAGAGAACCACACATTGCTACAGGGATGTGGTACTGCAAATAGAGGATGACAACCATGTAATGAACTGCCAAATGTTCAAAATAGATAGAACTTGTGAAAGAAGACCTAGAAAGACAAGGGACAAAGTGAAAACTGACGTCAACAAGCTGAAGCTCTTGAAGGAGAAGAACAAAGGACTGTGACAATTGACAATATGTGGTACCGAAGAAAATCTACACACCTATGCCAGCATGATGAAACAAATCCTGGTAGTAATGGAGGTGGGATGCTTGTCTACGTTTTGGTTCTCACCCATTACATTCTTGTTAAGTTTCTATCTACTGCTACCCTTTTTTTCAATACCTTCTCATCTAGAACCCAATCCCTCCCCTAACAAGGGACTGCATGAGATCTGACTCTCCTCACTCCCATTGCCAAGCCTGTGTAATGAAAGACTGCATTGGGTATGATATACCCTACCAACAACCTTCTATACAGCTAGCCATCATTCCCTTTCCTCCAGATCACTCCTTATCAACATTTCATTTTTTCTCTTACAATCTTCCAGCTTTATTACTATTCAGTAAACATGAAAGTGCCATCACTGTCTCTCTTCTGTTGCTCTCACCTTTATCACGTTCCCACTTCACTCTTTTTCTCTCTTCCTTTACCCTCTTACTCTGGTTCTTTTGTCTTATCTCTCTCTCTCCCCTATTCTCTGTCTTGGTTATGTTGTCTTCAACAGCAACCCCATAGAGTAGTGAATATGTTTTAGTCTTAAGTCTTGATGCAACATAGAGTCCAGAGGGTTCTTTATTTTGCAAACTGCATCACCCCCCCCCCTTGTGCTGTCATATAAAATGCACCCACTACACTCTTAAAGTGATTGATGTTAGAAAGGCTATCCAGTTGTAGAAACCTTGGAACATACAAGTGAAACCTAGTTCTCAAACCCACTAGCAACCTCAAAAAAAGAAGTGACTCAAACTGTGACAACCCATCTAAATTACATCAGTTCAGAAGGCGAAATGCAAAATGATGAAGATGACATCTTTTCTCTTTCAACAAAAAAACATAAACATTGTTCATATCAAAAAAACATTATTGCATCACATTTCCTTTAATCATAAGCAATGCTCAACTGCAGCCCTCAAAA
>NC_068982.1:77692254-77694754 GCF_001194135.2 Octopus bimaculoides | reverse complement strand
ATTTTTACATAAATCTTTCTCCCTATCTCCCACACTGTGTGTAGGGGGGGGGTACATAAACGGTAAAAAATAATATATACAAGAAAAAATATTCACTTATTTAACGTGAATATTCCTCACGTTTAGCAAAAGTCTCGATGAAATATAACTCCACTTAGGAACGATGATATAATAAAGTCAAATATATAGATGTGTATATGTTAGCTTTTTCACGTGCCATTCCGTTAAAATTAGAGAATATGAATTATAATTTTTTAGCAGTGTTATTTCTACATTCTCGCCGTCTTTCTCTGTGTGTAATATATATAGAATTATATTGGTAACTTAATTTATTGAAGAAATAAATTTGTTTAAAATAACATAGAATGGATAATGTATACAAATATTTAGATTTTGACATAAAATAATGTTCACTGTAGATGTAAATCTCAGTCTTACTTTGTTTTTGTATGTGTGTGTATGTGGGCAATTTATATATAGATGGATGTGTATGTATGCATGCATGTCTTGTTTGTGACTGTGTATGTGTATATATGAATGTATGTATGTATTGTGTTTATATGTACGGATAAATGGATGCCTGTGTATATGTATGCATGTATGTATCATTGGGATGTGTGCGTGCGTTGCATGTATGTACGTACGTATGGATAGTTGTACGTACAGGTGGATGGATAGACAAGTGAATTCGTATGTATGTATGTATGAATGCATGGCTGGGTGGTTGTGTGTGTGTGTATGTGTACGTTTACTGTATAGGTTTATTTTCAGTGTCTTGATTGGACAAGTAGAAGATATATGTATACATAGATTTTTCTGTCGCTCCCACTCACATACTTCAACGTATGTGTGTGTGTGCGCGTGATTTATCGAAATCGAAACTATTGAAGAATGCAAAACACAGTAGCCGTATAGATCATTAGTACTAACCGTCTTTAGAAGCACCACCTTTGTCTGTTTTTTTTTTAAATACCTTCCATATTTCTCAAAGACGGGTGGGTATTTTTGTCCCTAGATAGCCAAATCATTTATGCTTGCGTCAAACATTAAATAATTAATTTGTAAAACACAAAGGGTAGTTTTAGAAATAATCTTTGCTCCCCGCCCTCACTATACGATATTCATCACCATCACACATTTATTTTTTCATAACAATTACAAATTAAAAATATTATTAGGTTATTCAACTAATTTATAAGAAGCTTAAGAATGCATTCGAAATTCAAATATTTTAGTCATTGAATAGAAAAGGCGTTGTATTATCCACAATTTCATACATATATTACATGGCCATATGCATCATGCTCGAACATGTTTACATAATGTATACAATAGTTCATGCATGCGTGTATCTGTGACATGCATGGTGAATGCGTATACACGCGAGTGCGCTCACTCATCTACATATATGTATGTAGGCGCGTGTGTGTGTGTAAATATATATATATAGAGAGAGAGTGAGAGAGAGAGAGAGAGAGTCTATTTACCTACGAAGAGTGGCAGTCCCGATCCGGACTGCCATTTTACGTTGACAAATAGACTTTACTCTATAGTACTGTTACTACTTATTTCTCACTCACAGATTTAAAATTGTCTTTCTCCTTATATATATGTGTGTGTGTGTGTGTATTAGCTGACGTACCCGGTAATTCCCGGGAAAGCGGGGCTTATATCTCGGTTCCGTTCTCATAATTGTTTCGCTAATCCAATAACAATACAAAGTTTGTAGCTCTTAAAACGGTTTTTGTACATTTACAGAGAATATCGAACTGTCTTACACAGGATTTTGTTTTTTTTGGAATTTCCCAATAAGTTATGAATACCCAAATTTTGAAGTCAGTTATGTAATAACATGAAATTAGTTAATCGATTGTAAGAATTCAGATAAAGTAGCCCCGAAAAGGGCTTTAATGCATTCCCAGAGCATATAGAACATAGGAGGAAATACTTATAAGGTATATATACTAAAATCGTGAAGCATGTTATGGAATAACAGGGTAATCAGATATGAGATACTAACAATTCAAAGTAAATAACTGGGCTTTTGTGCGTTCCCAGAGAATATTACTCCCAGGGGAGTTAGTGTTGGTATATTCGTGAATAAGTCACTAACCGAAATAAGTGGATCTATTGTTTAGGAAAATACTATTTACTTGTTTAAAGGTTGTACTGGATAAATTGCGAAAATAACTCTAACAATTCAAATACGAAGAAATAAGCATGCTCAATTTCATTTTACCAAATAATTTAGGAAAATGAATGGGTTATTTCCGTTCACTATATATAAGGATCCCTTCCAGGGGCCATATTATCGATTTTTTTCAACAATCTGAGTATGTCATGAGATTTCCAGACATGAGTTCTATTCACGTGTCAAGTTTCATCAAAATTGATAAAACGATGTAGATGGAGTCCACAAACACACCCACAGACAGAATTTCTCACATATGTAGTGTATGTGTGTGTGTGTATATATATATATATATATATATATATATAT
>NC_068982.1:77682828-77691997 GCF_001194135.2 Octopus bimaculoides | reverse complement strand
GTTGATGCAAACAGGAATAAATAGAACTCAAGATTTGAGTATATGTATTTTTTTGCACCAACGCACGAAACTCTCGGACGTTGAGTCACTCTATTCTGCTGCTAAATATTTATTTCTTTATTGCCCACAGGGGGCTAAACATAGATGGGACAAACAAGGACAGACAAGGGGATTAAGTCGATTACATCGACTCCAGTGCGTAACTGGTACTTACTTTATCGACCCCGAAAGGATGAAAACATAAGTCGACCTCGGTGGAATCTGAACTCAGAACATAAAGACAGACGAAATACCGCTAAGCATTTCGCCCGGCGTGCTAACGATTCTGCCGGTTCGCCGCCCTACTTCTGCTAAATATTAATGTTTGTGTGTGTGTGTGTGTATGTGAGAGAGAGAGATATTCAAACAGGAAAATAGCACTCAAAACATGAGTTTATATACCTTTTTATTAATAATCGGCCTAAGTTATAGAGTGACTCGAGGACCGAGAATTTCGCGCATTGGCACTTAAACTGGTTTGGTAAGTGCCGACGCACGAAACTCTCACCCTTTGAGTCACTCTAACTTCAACCGATTATCAATAAAAACACGAGCGTGTATGTGTACAGAGAGGAATAATGACTGAATTCGAACTTATGGACTAGTTTTATGTATTAAACGTGGCGGGTTTTGTTATAACGAAAAATGTGCGTAAATTTACACGAGTTGAAGCTGAGATCCTTCCTTTTTTTAGCATTCGTTAATTTTTTTTTTTAGTAATTATCATTTCATTATTTTTGATTAGCAATCTAATTAAGTGATATGGCTTGTCAGGAAAAAAATTCTTACAAGATAAAAATGATTTTGTTGTATCTCGGGAGGGTCATTGTGTCAAATGTTTAATTATATACTATTTACTTTCACTTAATTAAATAATAATAAGTACTACAATTGCTGTTTCTCTGAAGCGAAATACATTATGAAGAATTATGCCTTGTTATATTTATTCTTGCAGCGTGGCGCCAGTTGCTAATGCTGGGGGGGAAATAGATAAACACGAACACACACATTACTATTGAGAATATTCTGTTCTGTTTACTGTCCTTGTAAAATTCCCCTCATCAAATGTCCCTCTCGTAAATTATTATTATTATTCAATTTCCGTCGAGGTCAATTTTGTCTTTCATCCCTTGGAAGTTGATAAAATTTTTACTCGGTGAAAAAATAAAAACCTTTATTTTAATTTTGGAAAATGTACATCTTTTAGAACATTGTCATTTTATAAAATTTCGCAGGCAAATTTTTAAATCAACATTTATTTACCATGAAAGAAAATTACCGGAGAACTTTCATCTAATTCTCCCAAACCTTTCTGTTAAAACTGTATTGAAACCATTTATGGGGAATTTTTTTTTATCACAGCAACTGGTCGCATACCGCAAGCCAGCGCGCACGCAGCATTACCACGAGCGATGGCGAAGCCAAGACGTTTGTAAAGCAAGCGCCCTCATAGGCATCACCTGACACCTCGGTGAGGCGAGCTGCTTACGTTGACAAGAACTTCACGGTTAGTGACCCAGTCGCTCTGAACGTCTCAAACGCCACAGGTTGGAAGAGATGGTTCTTGAGTTCCAGTTAAGTACTAGAATCGAAGCAATCGATTTACTTACTCCCCTTAAAATTACTGGCTTTGTGTCAAAATCTAAGACATTATTATGCCTACGAGTGCAGCTATAGAATAGGACTGATGGACTTGAATGTTGATTTCAAAAACCCTGAACCACCACTCAGAAGACGTATTTTACTTTTAAGTTGATACCATGACTGGGCGAGAGAAAAATCTAATATTCAACATCTACATACACACACGCGAACGAACACATACATAAATATACATGTACACAGATACATATAGCTGTCTACGTATCATACTTAATGTAAGTAAATCGTTGAAAGGCAAATTAACTGCAGTAAATACATAGATGGCTATTTTATTTTATAATGCTTTTATTGCAAATAAGGGATATGTGTGTGTATGTATGCACAACTTCTTTTTTAATGTCCACATTTACAAACTTATGTGCCAAGCAAATGCATTGGAGCAGGTTTTCTAGGCTTAACAAGCTTAGAATAGTGGACGTTAATGTGTGTGTGTGTACGTACTTACGTGAGTATGTAATTACATATGTCTGTTCTCTTTTTTAAAAGACTTAAAATAAATTTTGACTGACCACCTACTTTGTAGCAAAGTTGTGAAGGAAAGCATCTTGTTTTAGCTATCATCCTTTAAATCTTAAGAAGGTCATGATCGTCTGTAGTGTATGAACCCAAATCCTGTCATACTTTGCTCCAGACAGGATAGTATGTATCTTATTGCTCTAGTAATAATAGGTCTGAAACTGAAAGTATATCTTGGGTCCTGGATTTTCAAATTCCTTATCAATGGTCCATAGATGTCCACTTTCTCTAGCGTATTTTTTGAACCACATTGGTGTCCAGAGAGCAATTGATTTCCACAGCAGGATATATCTTCATTGTAGTCCCATACAATATCTGGCTGGTTGTGTTTTTCTTTTAATCTATCTGTCTCAATATAATCAACTTGAACTGTAAGTGTTTTTGTTTTTGCTATCCTGTTCCGGACCATTCTAGCTATTGTGTCATGCCTCATGGGAAGATACAATCTGGAAGACATTCTCTCACAGTTGACAATAATGTGGTTGATGCCTTCAGCCTTAGTCTTGCACAGCCTACATTTGTTGTCTGTGGTTTTCTGCCTGTTATGCTGTAGGTACTTGGAGGGGACTTCTTATTCTTGAGTTGCATGGAGGCAGCCTTCAAAGTAGGATGTCATAAACTTGCCGATACACCATGAAAAGCTTTTGACATAATCAATCCCTTCCATGGTTTTTGTTTTTTATGCCAAGAACCTACATACTATCTTAGTGAGCTGGTCCATTTACCAACGATCCTTGGCGAGAGATCTGTATCATCTCTTATTTCATACTTCTCCTCAAGTTCATTAACTATCCTAATTATGTTATTGATATTATGGTCACAAACTTGGGCAACATGTTGTTTCAGTGTCACAGTATGTGCTTCATATGACATCAATACAGATTTGAGACCACAACCGCCATCTTTGCATGAAAACTATAGCCTGTCAACATCTCCACTGATACAGTTCTATATTTAAGAGATGAGGACTTATGTACATTGTTTACATTCAACGGATACATGTCCTCATCTTGTTTGTTGTTAACACGTTTCGGCTGATATACACTCCAACCTTCTTCAGGTGTCTTGGGGAAATTTTGAACCTGAGTTAAGAACATAGTGGTTAAGAGCGCAGGCTACTAAACCCAAGATTCCGAGTTCAATTCCAAGCAGCTACCTGAACAATAATAATAATAATAACATCGAAAAATACCTTAGTGAGAATCCAGGTTTGAAATTTCCCCAAGACACCTGAAGAAGGCTGGAGGGTATATCAGCCGAAACGTGTTAACAACAAAGAAGATGAGGACAAATATCCGTCAAATGTAAATAATGTATCTCCACTGATGTTGAAGTTTCCTGTAGCACTGAGAAGTTTGCAAGTTTGAACATTTAATCTCTTGTAATGATCAGTTCAGAAGGTCGAACATACATGCACATCTCCTGCATTCAAAACCAATATTGCAGGTTATACCAAAGCTCATAAAAGCTGCTCTTTTTTCTGAAGGAGAAGCCATTTGCATCTCTTCTTGCACTTTTTTCAGCTTCTACTTACTTTGGCTACCATATTTTCAAGACATCTACTCCTACAACTATATATATATATATATATATATATATATATATATATATATATATACATACAATGAGCTTCTTCCAGTTTCCCTCTACCAAACCTACTCACAGGGCTTTGGTGGGACTGAACCCAAATCCATGTGGTTATGAACCTAGCTTCTTACCACACAGCCACACCTGCACTTATATATATATATGTATGTATAGAAGAAAGAAAATGGAGATAAGGAAGTTAATTAATTGTTTATTATTAACAGATTGGTCATATTCACTTCTTATAGCTGTTTCAATTAATACTCGATAATTTAATTACAAATGGATTGGCCCGCATATAACATCCAAAGGTACATCTTTTTTTCTTTAATGAAATTATACTCATGTCACATAAATGTAAATTTAATGTACAAATTTGTAATTAAATTATCTTGTATTAACTGAAACGGCTGTAATAAGCAAAGATGACCAATTTGTAAATAAACAATTATTAACTTCCTTTCCATTTTCCTTTCTCTTTTAAATGAATATAAACTATATGCTTAATATATACCTTTGTTTTAAGGGAATTTAATTCACCCAAGATGCTAGGTATTGGACCAGTTTTTCCTTGGATGCAACCATCCCTTCATGAGGTTAATATATCCTCTGATTAAATTTATTCATATATATATTAAAATTTCATGATGAGGAGGAGGGGAATTACTGTATTTATGTTGAAGATTTTGTAATATTTGTAACTTGAAGGAAAATGTTTTTTAAGTAGGATCATGATTTTACCTATAGGTGTAACTACATTTATGTTGTATGGAGATGTGAACCAAGCAATGTTTTATTTTCTGTTATAAATGTGATTTTGTTTGTGTTACCACACCTGTGAAGAGCATCGTTATATTAAAATGCAGCTAATTGAAAGATTTGTCTGTTTGCCAAAAGGCAGATAAGTCTTCCAGTGACATTAGGAATAAGGTGGTTGATTATGCTACTTGGTTGATTTTAGTGAATATGGATGTAATGCAAAGATTCGTTTGGTTTATGGTAGGGGTAATAGAAGTTAGATAGTCAAGTGTTGGCTTTTGACTGTACTCCACAGATATTTGGAGACCTAGGTTGTTGAAGAAGCCATGAACCCAACTTAAAACACAGCAGAAAAAGAAACAGTACTTGGTTCACACTTACATATGTGTGTGTTATCAGCAGCATCTTCTAATGTTCATTGGTTGGATGGGTTGTCAAGATCTGATGGGTGCAAAGACTGTTTTATGCTTCAATGTCTACTTTGGCATGATTTCTATGGCTGGACACCCTTCTTAACAGTACTTGGTGCTTTTTTCATGCCAACAACTCATGAGGTCACCATGCAGCTTGCTAGACAATGAACTCCAAGCTGATATCATCATTTTTATGTCTGCATGGCGAGACAGAATCTAAAGGGGTGGAGCACGTTTTGCTCCAGTGTTTTGACATGCTTGCTGCAACTGGATGTCCTTCCCAATGCCAACCACTTTCCAGGTTGTACTGGGTGCTTTCTTTGTGACACTAGCTCTAGTGAGGTTGCCTTCTAATGTTGAAACTAAAGAGTTTGCTTGCATGTGAGAGAAAATAAAAGATAACATAGTCACTTTATGTGAGGTGTTGAGAGGATAATGTATTATGTGAGAAGTAGGGACAAGTTTGTTGTGGAGGGGACTGATGAGTTGCCTATATTGCTGAGTGCAACAATAGATGTGAAACCAACAGTAACTTTCTGAGTGGCCATAACCAACAACATATGATTCGCGACTCCAAATATGTATGAAAGCTTACAGAGATCTGTAAACGCATTTTGCCAACGACAATGAAATCTTGTTGGAAACAATTGTCTAAGACTACTTATGTTTATAAAAATGCCTATTTTATCCTTCCATAGATATATTTATGTAATCGTATAAATAGAAATCCCAGACTGCGATAATTTCGACTCCCACACAGTCGAGATGTTGGCATAAGCTGGTTTCGATTCCCAGTTGTATTACAACCATATTATTTCACATGCATCATAAAATACCACCGGGAAAGCCATGAACGTTGCAACCTCTCATTTCCATTCTCCCCAAATTCTCTTGTATTCCATATTGAAAAAAAAAAAAAACATTGTTAGCGCCAGTGAGTCTGCGATATTGTCGCTGTTTTGTTTTATCTGTTTTTGGCGGGAAACCATTAATATATTTTATTTATTTTTCTGCACTTCAACGGAGAAGGTATTATTTATTTTACTAACACTACAAATATTGTAATTGATTATTAAAAAAAATATATCGTTTCTTTGGCGATTCTTCAGAATACAATGAGCCTTTAATGAGATAAGAACACACTCGTTAAATTTATTCAGTCGACTTGAAGGCAAATAAAGAACGTTATGAAATCACTCTTGGTGCTAGAATAACATTCAATTCTTTATTATAAGTATATTATAATAATTATATTCAGGAATAACAGGGTAGAGCATATTTAGATGATGTGAATTAAAAATCACGAACGTAATACTCGGAGTAATTCTATTTACTTTGGAAAGATAATTCAATTATTTGATATTTTCTTATTTCATACGTGTCGGCCTCAGAGATAATTAAACACAACACACACACCTTTCTCTTATTGCTTCTCTCTATCTCAATGTTTTGTTTGTCCCTACCACCACTTCAGATTTCTTTACGTAGCTCTGTTAGTGTTACTTAGGCTTGATCCCACCGCCATGTCCTCAAGTTGTTAGCAATTTTGTCAACATTCCTGTATATATATATGTGTGTGTGTGTGTGTGTTGATACCACTCAGCGTCGGCTGCAACGTACTGCAAAAAATATCCTCCCAAATTCACCATTCTTAAATGTTTTAATAGCAAACGCACAGTTTGCACTGATCCAACAACAATAGTAATTGACAAAAGACTGTAAAACATTAGCTATATAAAGACGTTACCACCCGCCCAACTTCTCTAGTTCCATATCAATGGCCGTGTAGAATATAAGGTGTTTCTCCCGCACTCTTGCTGCTAGAATAACATTCAATTCTTTATTCACTCGCCACTACTCTCTTTTTTATTTATTTCTCTCCCCACCCCTGTTTTTTTTTTTTTCTTTAATTTTCCATCTCTCATTTTATCCCAAATCTATTCCCTAAATAAAATACTGAATTCTAACATAAACATAAATCCTTAAAAAACTGGGGATTTGCCATTAACATCAAAATTGACTGGCAGGAGTTGAACTCAGAGCGCAAAAAGACTCGTAACCAAATACCTCGAGGTAATTTTTTTCCGACAATATATTAACATCACTTAATCTTAATTCTTATTACTAAGTCGAACTCAGTAAAAGAGTAAATAACTATTCTAACATACCTCTCACTCTCTCTCTCTCACTCTCTCTCTCTCTCTCTCTCTCTTTTTCTCTAATTATTAGAACTGCTCTTCACATTGCCTGTGAAATGTTAATAACAACGTTATAAAGGTACTTGTATTATTAGCGTTAGTAGTGAGCAGTGATTGCTCTCATGTTACCAGTTAGTATATAAACACAATGCGAAACCATCGCCACCACAGCTACAATCAATAGCAGTAAATGTAGTTGCTTTTTATCCGCTTATTAAAGACATCTCCTTAAGACGATCTTTTCATCTTAAGTAAACAATTTACTTCTTGATCATATAAAGAAAACTTGTTGAAAGGAAACGTATGGAGAAGTTGATATTTAAAGCCAAACTGAGACTGAATGAAATGCATTACAGAATTTTTACTACCATCCTTCTTGGTTTTGGAGTTCAAATTTTGCTGGAGTTAGCCTTTCTTCGACATAAATAAAACCTGCTTAATGTACTTAGGTTAGTTTACGATAACATGTTCATCTTTCACATAACCAAAAGCTTTATACATGATAAAAAAGATAAATTTTTGGCGCACCTGCACTAGTGTACCCCCACCACCGCCGATTTTGTTTCCTTATAACTTCTAGAAAATGGGTATTTTATAATGAAATTTCATGCAAAGTATGCTTCAGCTGGTGTATATTCCGATTTTATCAGAATATTTTGTGAAAAAAATTTTCCGCAGATGAGTTTCGGAAAATTCACACGAATCGCTTTTTGCTTCTTCATAACTTTCAGAAAAATGGGTATTTTTTAATGAAATTTTCTACAAAAACATTTCAGATGGTATAGATTACGATTATATCGGAAGTTAATATGTAAAAAAAAAAATCGGTGTGCTCGCAGACATATATACTGACACATCACAAAATGAAACTGGAAATTTTGAAAACGCGGTGTGTCAGTATGTATTCCGATGTAATCATAATCTATACCATCTGAAAGGTATTTGTAGAAAATTTCACAACAATGTACCCATTTTTCTCGAAGTTATGAAGAAACAAATCTGATTCATGTGAATTTTTCGAAACTCCTCTCTCTACTCTCAGAAAAATAATCTTTATCAAATCCCGATGTAATCAGAATATGCACCATCTGAAGCTTATTTGTAAAAGATTTCGTTAAAAAATACCTATTTTCTGGATCTTATGAGGAAACAAAGTAGGTGGGGTGTATCTGTTTAGATATGCTAAATTTTTATTATTACATACGTCTCCAAACTCTGATCCTTCATGGAGAAGGAAAAGTGCAAAGGATTGGGTGATTGCTTCCTCCTGTCAAAGAATTTTTGGTCAAAAATTTTACATTTTTGCACCCCCAGTTCCATGCCTTTTTTTCTGGTAAATTTTTCTTATAACACCTTTCTCTTGAAGCGGATGTAATAGTAAAAAGATACCATAGGATATTATCTGAATTTAAATAGGAAGAAAAAGATTATTCAAAACTTCACAAATTGTTATTGGCATTGAGTATATGAACACAAATAGATATGATGCCTCAAGAAAATTACTTTAAATAAAATCCACATATTTTTGTATCATTAATTTAAGAATAACACAGTTGGCATTTCAGGAGAGTAAATACTTTGTTTAAAGTTATTTTATAGAATAAAACCATTAACTAAGTCTTTAAGAGAAGAACCATACCCTCATTCAATTTCTAATGACCTTTTAGGATGAGTCTAGATTCAGTTCTCTTTTGACAATCCAGACAAAAAAATAAGCATTCTCTGAATCCACAAGTTGATGAAAGTTCTCTGTTTAAAGAAAGTCAAAAATGAGAAGCAGGAACAAACAAGTCTTTTACCTGTTTGTCATGGAAATGTGGCCATACTAGGGAACTACTGTGAATTTTTTTTTTTTTTTTGCGCAAACCAACCCGAGTACTTATATTTTTTCTGAAGCCTAGTAATTCTTCTATCAGTCAAGCAGTCGTAGGGTACCAATCCTAAGACACACATACCTATATTTATATATATATTACACACACACCTCTTTCTCTC
>NC_068982.1:77667778-77681366 GCF_001194135.2 Octopus bimaculoides | reverse complement strand
CATACATATATAATATATATATATAGATAGATAGATAGATAGATAGATAAATAGATAGATAAAATCAAAAAAAGCAACACGGATTTTTAAAGGTTATTGCAGTACGCACGTTTCATGCTACTCCATTTATTTAAGTAATGCAAGCATTACATTAAATGCAGAGCAATCCTCAGCTGCATAAGGATATAGAAAATTTTCTATATCCTTATGCAGCTGAGGATTGCTCTGCATTTTGTATTTAATGTAATGCTAGCATTACTTAAATAAATGGAGTAGCATAAAACGTGCGTACTGCAATAACCTTCAAAAATCCGTGTTGCTTTTTTTGATTTTTGATCGCCTTGTTTTTGGAATTGTTTGGATAATACCATACAATCTTCTGGTGCCTAAACTTAAGTGCCACATTCAATTTTGAATCTAAATTTTTGCGTGCATTCGATCATATAAGAACATAAATAATATATAAATATATGTACATACCTACATCTATATGTATACATTCATGCATTTATGGGTCCAGGACATCACAAAAAACGTTAAACACAATGAGAAATGAAAACATAAAGACAAAGACAGAAAACAAACTTTTTTTCGAACAACGAAAAAAACAAACAGAGAAACGAGACATGCAACATAAAGAATATTTCCCTCCTTCAGTTGTCCCTGTTCCATTTACTCCGCGTTTCGAAGACAAGGACAACATGTGACTTCGTTGGAACAGTTCTTCCCGCAAAACTTAATGCCATCATATCCTTCAACAGGTTTGCCTGATTTTCTTCTCTAGGTCTTGTTGTACCACGTGTAGTAGGATGGCACTTGTGGGTATAGTAGTGTGCATGCGAATGGGTCCAACTGACAAAGTTTAAAAAAACGCACAGTTAGAGTTGTATCTCCTGGCTCCTGTGCCAATTGGGCAGCATTGATGTTGGTAAAGTATACTTATTGGCCATATTTCAAGTATACACCAAGCTGCATGACAGCAAGATGTCTTTTGTGTATTGGAAAACCAAAAGTATGCCAGAACGCCTAATTGCTGCTAGTGTATCGTGTGGCCTGATACTGGGTGACCTCATCATTTTGGATATTGCCTTGAAGGCTGAACATGACTGCATCAGATCCCTTGTTCATATTTGCAAACATATTTTATCGACTTTATGGAGTTGCAAAATTCGATGTTAATGTCTTTGAGAGGAGTGTGCAGTAAGGGACGATCTACCTAAAGTCAACCTCAAATTTTCCAATGTTTACAGTGAACCCTCCATCATCTGGTTTTCGTCTTCTGTACAATGGATAGCCATCTGTAGCTGTATGAGTTACATGCACAAATCGTTTTGGGAACTTTTTTGAGCAAACATTATCCATGATACAATCCCTGTGGGGATAGCCTAGTCCACATGGACCATGAACCATGGTCACCTTTACAATGTCGTGTAACTCTTTGTCAATAGCTGGGTCTGGTATTTCTGCAGATATGAACCTGTCTGTCATTAGCGTTTATTTTAGTAGTTAGCCACAGAAGAGTATCTGCATGCCCCATTTTTGCCACTCCATGGAAAACATGTAGCACCAGACAGCACCAAATATCTCACCTTTTGCAAGAATATCCATGAATCTGAGCAGTTTGAGTCTGAAAACTCTGGCGATAACATCAGGTCTATCATGAGCCTGTTATCCAGGCAGGAGGCTCATTTGGATGTCTTTCCACTCTCTGTTGCAGGTGAATGTTATAAAAGGTCTGGTCTGCTGTAATGTTGAACATAAACCATGGCATCCTGTGTCCTTTCATGCTTGTAGCATGGACCACCTGTGAAAGATGAAGGCAGAATGCATAGTTGATCAATACTCCTCGGTACCATGTCGTTGTTGATGCTGTCTCTGAGATGGATATATTTCTTGGCATGTAATTTAGCCTGATTGAATCGTATATACCACAAACGCTGAGATTCAATCTTAACTGCATTATCAGCTGTGTGCTGTTGAAAGAGGTCGCATGAAAGGTGAAAGTGATTTAGGCTGTTTTCTCGAATAATGTAGTGGTAGGCATAGCATCCCATACAATTTACAGATTTGCTTGTGGAAGTGTTTTGGGAAATTTCCAGATGGAAGCCGTCTTCACCATATACGTACAGCAGTGGATACTGTAGGGTGTCATAAGACTGATAGGTTTCACAAATACACTGGAGTGCATCGTTGTGATGTCGTGGAACGATGTCTCTGTTGTGGTGGTGGTCCTCCTGCACAAGTACAGCAACTTCATTGCATGCAGGTGCATCGAAGCGGCAAGAATGTTCTCCTGAAGGCCGTTTATCAGTGTTAACTACTAAAGTTAACTCTGGCGATATGGAGGCCTCTAAAGCATACCTGAAACTGTGGACATAGCTGTTTGTCACGTGAATCATTTCCTGCAGCCAACATATCAGAGCAATGTTTGTAGCAGGAGCTACAGCTTTCTCCTGGCTGCCTGGTCAACGTAGTCGCCCACGAAGTAGAGCTGAAGAAACTGAGGCGAGGCAGCATTATGCGGCTGCAGGGAACCAATTCTATGGTAAATCTGCCCCTGCACTTTAAAGGAAGGCATGAAATGCCCATCTCATATGATGTTGGTGCTGAAGGAAGTCATTTGGAATGCACAATTGTAGGCACATATCTGCTTGAGAAAGTCATGAGAATAAGGAGACGCCTCTGCTAAAAGATCAGTCAAAAGGGGTGGAGGACCTTGTAGAAGAAGTACTGTAATCTTACTGTTGGTGCAGCACATGCTGGGAGTTTCTCCAGGCCACTTTTTAGCTCCACAAAATTGGCAGATTGTTGACAAGCATCCTATTTGAACGTCAGGGTGATTACTGTAGTCAATTGTAAGATCGTAGTTGAATGCTGTCATTGACCAATGCGAGGAACATGGCCTTGAGTAGGAACATCGTGCAGCCCCCAGTTGTTGTTGTCTTTCCTCTGTAGTCTCCGTAGCACACACAGCAGCAGTTGCTGCAGCATCTCTTGTATGTCAAACTGCGCATTGTGCTGCAGTCTCTGCAACTCATGCAGCAGCAGCAGTTGAGGAAGCATCTCTTGTAAGTCGATCTGCACATTGTGCTGCAGTCTCTGAAGCTCATGCATCTGCAATAGCGGAAGCATTTCTTGTTCGGCGTGCTGAATGCTGCTCATTGCTCTGGGTGGCTCGTTGCACAGCAATACATGCTAACCTAGGACTAAAGAGCAACATATTTTGGTGATTAGTCAGCAAAAAGCTTCTATACTCTTATATGACTTGTTCAGTTTAATAACCAGTTCCCTCTAAAGAGTAATCTTCTCACTGTCTTCAACCACATGTATAAATTTCAAGATGTTTTATACACAAGAAAGGATAACTGAACTCTGTAGAATGTCTACTGAAGACTTCTGAGTATTTAATTGCTATTTCTAAACCACAGTTCTGCTTGTTCAAAGTTATTTACCCCAACATCTCTTTGTTATAATATTTTCTTCAGCATCTTTCTAATCAGATAATATGGAATTATTAAACACTTGATACTAACCATGTGGGTTTTTTTATATATAGTTTTCTTGTAGACTGATTGCCTTAGCTTTGACTAAGAGGCTTAACTTGTCTTGTCTTTAGTCCATCACAGCTGATAGTTTGGTCCTGATTCTGTTGTAAACTAAATCTTCTTAGCTGCATTGTCAGTAAACAACCATTTCTATACAAAGTAATGTGATGTTGAATGTGTAATAAAAATTAATAAGTGTCAGGCTATAAAACTAAGATGTAATGTTCCAGCTCAACATTATGCACAATCAATTGATCTATTACTGTGTGTGAAGTCATGAACTAAAATCCTTATATTTTTGCCGTTGTTCTTCATGGAAAGCAGAATTATTTCAGTTTTCCAAAATGAAGAAAATCAACATCATTTCTACTCTAAGGATAAGTGGTTAGCAATATGAAAGGTATTAAGTACTATATTTTCCAGTGTATAAGACACACACCCCACTACACAAGTATGTTTTGTGGAAAAAAGAAACAAATTCAGTAAGTTTTATCATGCATTTATTCAAAGATATTTTAAAGTGATTTTCTAAGGATGATGTATGATTTTGTACATGTAAATACTATGTTCTGGGAGTATACTGCAATAAAGTATGAAACCATAAATTTATCATAAATATACTACAGTATATGAATACTATATTTCAACTTTACTCTTTCAGATCAGCTGTATAACTGTTTACACTTTGCTTAAGAGAATTGCCATACAGAATACAAAACTTATATTTTTGGCTTTTGTTTTTATCCACTCATTAAAAGTAGTTGACAAGCTAGGAGAATTTTTCATTTATATAATTAAAAAATGTTTCTTTAAGTTAATGCAACCCATAAATAATGGAAGACATAACAGATGTAGGTTATGTATGCTGAGGAAGGCAGTATAATGAGATGATGTGACCTCCCCACATAACTAACAACTTACTTTATGCAGTTTTTTTTTTTGTTTTTTTTTTTGTCAGTTTGTGCTAACAGTGATATTTTGGTTTGTTTTCAATATTATATTATAAATAGCAATTATTGTGCCTAGCAGTCTTATGCTTATCTAGGTCCCTCACCTGGGACACTCAATTTCCTATCCACAATTCAGCCCATTTGATGCAGGGCTGAATTATGGATGGGAGACCAATACATTTAAAATATAGAAAGCATTAGATAATACTATAGTTAAAGAATTGCTTCACCATTCCTATGATATTTTGACTCATGTCAACATGAGAAACAACGAAAACCTTTTAAAATTTTAAGAAAAGTTGTTTTTAATTTATATACGATTCATTAACAGTAATAATTTATTTTTTTATTGAATTGTAATTCCTTCATTATCTATTAAACATCTCAATTTCCAGTCATTTTTTACCAATGAAATCTAATAGAAAAACCATTAAAAAATTACATTGTTGTAGTTGGTCTCTGAAAAGCTAAGTACCTTGAGAGAAAAGTTAGACCTAAGAAGCATCAGTTGTGGTGTGCAAGAGAGACGATTGCACTGGTATGGTCATGTGGCAAGAATGGATGAGGATAGCTGTGTGAAAAAGTGCCACATCCTAGCGGTTGAAGGAACCTGTGGAAGAGGTAGACCCAGGAAGACCTGGGATGAGGTGGTGAAGCACGACCTTCGAACTTTAGGCCTTACCAAGGCAATGACTAGTGACTGGGACCTTTGGAAATATGCAGTACCTGAGAAGACCCGGCAAGCCAAGTGAGAGCATAATCTGTGGCCTCTGCCAGAAGTGTAGCCAGCTCACTTATTCATATCTTTACTTCATCGGACACTAAACTCAGCTTGTGAAGACCTGTTGAGGCAAGTGAATTGAAATCGAAATCGAACCATATTCAATGACCGGCACCTGTGCCAGTGGAGCACTAACAGCACCGTCCGAGCATGATCATTGCCAGAGCAGCTGTCTGGCTTCCTTGCTAGTGGCACATAAATAGCACCAATTGAGTGTGATCGTTACCAGCATCACCTTACTGGCACTTGTGCTGGTGGCTTGTTAGAAAATCATTTGAGCGAGGTCATTGCCAGTGCCGCTGGACTGGCTCCCATGCAGGTGGCATGTAAAAAACACCATTTTGAGCGTGGCCATTGCCAGTACCGCGTGACTGGCCCTTGTGCCAGTGGCATGTAAAAGCACCCACTACACTCTCAGAGTGGTTGGCAGATCAGATTGGAGCCTGGTGCAGCAATCTGGTTCACCAGTCCTCAGTCAAATCGTCCAACCCATGCTAGCATGGAAAGCGGACGTTAAACGATGATGATGATGATCTTAGATTTGTAAAATATGCCTCTCTAAAAACTTTATCAATAAAATATTCAGTCATTTCATAATTTCTTGTAATATATTTCTTTTTTTATCTATATTATTCAAAGAGTTAATTCACCACTAATCACATAAAGAATTACTAAATTTATAAGATTTAAAGTTAATACCTAAAATGTGGTGAAACTAGTCCAAAACTCAGATATTGATTGTTACTAACAATTCATTTCAGAATTATTATTTTTGTATATGGGATTTTTGCAATTGTACTTATCTAGCAAGTGACTTGCTGAGGGCATGGTTTGAACAACTACTCTGTAAATGAACCATTCACGTTATTTAATAAGACTTTAAATCTATTTCATTAGGTGTTTAAATTTTTGTTGCGTGTCTGTAACTAGGTTACTGACACAGTTCCACTGAGTTGCAGTGACTAAGTCACAGTTGTGTGATGAAAATTTTGGCACTTCAGGAAACAACAACAAATCTAAAATAAATTTAACAGTTTTGTGCAGTATTAAATGGCTAGAATGGTTCTTCCTTGAAGTAGTTGCTAAAAGTACTGGATATATTTTAAAATATCATTAGCATAAGGAAATCCCATTTAATATATTAGATTTCACAGGTGCAGGTATGACTATGTGTTTAGGAAGTTCACTTCCCAACTACATGATTTCAAGTTTAGTCCCACTGTTTAGCATCTTGAGCAAGTGTCTTCTACTACAACCCCAAGTCAATGAAAACTTTAGAAGTAACTTTGGAAAGTAGAAACTGAAAGGAGACGTGTGTGTGTGTGTGTCCTTGTCTTGACATGTAATTATTATAAGCAAGTTCACAGCTCATATAAATGGCAACATTTGTTTGCAATTTCTGTAAGACATGTCTAGCCATTGATCTGTTTGAGTTCAAAGTATTAGGGAAATATTACATTTCTTGCGAACAGGTGAAGGTTTGTGACAGGAAGAGCATTGGCTATAGAAAATGTGCATCAGTAGTCTTCACACAATCTATAAAGCATGGAAGTGTGCGATAATAAAACAGCAATGATGATGATGACAATGATGATATAACTAAAATTTAAAAAATATACAAGGATTCTAATTGCTTTATTCTTTTTTTTAACCTTAATTTTTATTGATTTAAAAAAAAAATGTAGAAACGACTTAAAATGTGCAACATAAAAGCTTTCCAGTAAACTAAGATTTCTATAAAATAATTAAATCACTACTGCTACCTCATTATTGACATTATAATATGGCCAGTAGCTTATTTAGAGATGAACTAATTATTACTGTTTTTTCCCATTGGCTGTTTTAGTTGACATTTAAGTTCATTTTATCACCTATTCAATAGTTGAACAAATCAAATGGTCCATTGAATTAGTAAATGTCTCTTGTATCAATGCTAGTTACTAGCAATTTATTGATTTTTCTCTTTATATTTTTTTTATTGAAAAATTGCTTAATATTTAAAATTTGATGCAAGGTACAATAGGTTGGAGTTTTGCATATTACAATAATTATGTATTACAACAGATTCACTGATACAACAGTTAAAGATAGTTGCCTGGGGTACCATATCTATTTAAGGAATTATTAAAGTATACAATGTGTGAATGTATAATATTCTGAATTTGTAGTTTTATATAAATTGTTTGTGAGTTTTATATCAATTGTTAAGTCAATTTAACCCTTTTGATATCAACCAGCTTGTTACAGATTCCTGTTTTAAAGTGATCTAAATTAAAACCATCCATCAAAATTTCATGTTGATTCATGTTCCAAATACCCACTAAATAATGACAAAATTATTTTACTGAATTCCTTATTATTCCTATTCCTCTTCTCACATTGAACTTCTTCCAAAATTTGTTGAATATCAATGACAAATTGTTACAGATAAGAGTTTAAGGCTGAGAAAAAAAGGCTACTCAATATGATGTTAAGGTAATATTTTATTAGTATTTATGACATGACTACTTCAGTAACATGAAAATGATTTTTCTGAGTACTGATTGGATGTTTCCAACTAGAACAAAAACAAAAAAAAACTTTTCAAATAAAAAAGATGACCTATCATCTATAAAGCAATTAAAGATATTACAAAATAATAGTAAAAAGTGGTAAATAAAGAAAAAGCAGGAACTCGTAAAGCCTTTAGAATCCTGAAAGTTGTTCAAGTTAATAGAATGAGATCTGGATATAGTTTACCAGCAAGAAAAATCAATTGGTTATCTATTTTATCTGAAAAGGTATGTGGCTTAGTAGTTAGAGTGTTTAACTTAGGAGTATAAGATCATGGATTTGATTCCTGGATCAGGGAGCATGCTGTAACCATGAGGAATGTGTTTCATTTCACATTACTCCAGTCTACTCAACTGAAAATTAATACCGGCCTAGTGCTGGTGCAGCCTTTTCACCTTCCAGCTCTCACATTGTTGGTGTTCTACTACATTTAGAATAAGAGAACTGTGAGTTGTCAATGTCTATTCTCAACAACATCAGGACCTAAAACAATTAGTGAAAGCAATATGTATTACCATTTAATACTCACTTGTAAGTGACAGCTATAGTTTTTATATCTTATGAGGACTAGATTATTGTCCATAAAAGATTAAGGGGTTCATTATTAAATCAGTCTCTTTCTATATTAAATGCTAACACTTTAATCTTGGCAAGTTTTTAGTAATAAATAAAAATTCTACTGACAATGGTTGATCTTGATCACTATCTGAAATGAAGTGATGATACCAAAGGTATGTAGTTTCAATATCAGTATTCAGTTATGTCTGTCATACTCTTCCATCTGTAGATTTATAACCTACTTGTAGTTATATCTAACCATATAAATTCCTAAAATGTTGATACTTTTATTCTTCTTAACCTCCTGTGCAACATTTATCCACACATGACTTAAATATCTCAATTCTGATTTGCACTGATTCCATGGACAGAGAACTTGGAAACATCCTTTAAAATAGTCACAACAATCTAGTCCTCTTCATAGCACCAAGGCAGAGTCATAGGATATATCAAGGAAATTGTCTTGTAATACACCCTTTTTGTATGTGAATAACATACATCTAAAACCTCATATCATCATCATCATCATCATCGTTTAACGTCCGCTTTCCATGCTAGCATGGGTTGGACGATTTGACTGAGGACTGGTGAAACCGGATGGCAACACCAGGCTCCAATCTAATTTGGCAGAGTTTCTACAGCTGGATGCCCTTCCTAACGCCAACCACTCAGAGAGTGTAGTGGGTGCTTTTACGTGTCACCCGCACGAAAACGGCCACGCTCGAAATGGTGTCTTTTATGTGCCACCCACACAAGCCAGTCCAGGGGCACTGGCAACGATCTCACTCGAAAATCCTACGGGAGCCAGTCAGGCGGTACTGGCAACGGCCACACTCAAAATGGTGCATCTCATGTGCCACCCGCACAAGAGCCAGTCCAGGGGCACTGGCAACGATCTTACTTGGCTTGCCGGGTCTTCTCACGCACAGCACATTTCCAAAGGTCTCGGTCAGTAGTCATCGCCTCGGTGAGGCCCAATGTACGAAGGTCTTGCCTCACCACCTCAGCCCAGGTCTTCCTGGGCCTACCTCTTCCACGGGTTCCCTCAACTGTTAGGGTGTGGCACTTTTTCACGCAGCTATCCTCATCCAATCTCTACAAATATTAGACCTCACAATATTTTATGATCCTACATGTCAACACCTCTTATTTATATATATATATGATTATATGTAATTATTTTCTCTTAGTTAACAATTAACTCCAACAAAACAAATTGGTTAATAGATACCAGGGTAGCAAAGATCACAAAATGACTGTGGTGTAACTCCTGTTTACGAGGTAGAAACTCCCTGTTAGTTTGGGATATTTGAGTAAATATAAAATTTAATAAATGGAGTAATACGCATATGTTAAATGAGTTCTTTTATTAAATTTTATGTATGTATATATATATATATATATATATATATATATATATATATATATATATATAAAACGTTCCCAAAATTGTATCCCAAAGTGACTAGGCTTCTTCAGGTCTAGAAAATATTTCAGCACTGATCAGGTACTGATCTTCTATAAAGTTCAAATTTGGTTCATACTGAGATGATAATGATGCTACTACTACTACTACACACACACACACATGCACGTGCACACACTCACACATGCATGCATGTGCACTCACACACATTTTTGATTGCATAAAAAATGCCTATCTGGCTAATTAGCAAAACACACTCCCTTTCTAGATACTGTTTCCCTTCCCCACCTCATCTATCACTACTACAAAGTATTCTATCTAAACTCTTAAGCTACAAATCACCCCCACCTAAGTACATTCATTGAACTTGCCTCTCTCATTCTCATGATCACTGCTGTCTCTCACCCTAAATACTTTACTTCATTATTTGCTACATTAACTTTATTGACTGCACCAGTCTGTGACTGCCTGCAGAGATCATGGGTACCCCTCCTCCTATAATTAAAATGAAAGCTTTTATTTCATTACTTCTATTTCAGTTATAATGATATCTGATGCTACATTGCCAGCTATTGTTATTTAGACCCATGTCAACCTTACTTGAGCAAATCTATTATAAAAATCCTTGTTTAAGGTAATGTGGTTTGATTTGTGGGAGATTTGACTGTTGTTCAATTCAGATCAGCTCTATTTGACATAATTGATGAAAATGCTTTATTTCAATGATGATACTACAATAGTTAAAATTTGTTTATATTATCTTAATTCTTACTTGTATGCTCAACAAATTATAAGTTAATTATCTGAATGGATAAGTAGCTAAACTAGTCATTTAAAGCTTTTTAAGACCTTAAGCTGCTCAATTCCTATCATGTACCCAATGTACACAATACCTGCACCCAATTAAATTATCTTAATGAACTTCCTAACATTGTTATTGAGGAAACTTCAATGTAAACCACTTTGGTAAAAAAAACTATATCAAATACTGTAAGAGACACAATAACATCATAACTAACCTCCCATTATATGCTATATAGTACATGCTAACACAATCACATATCCTGCTATCACCAATAATCGTTCCCCGCACAACTCTCTATCATAACTATACAGTGAATAATTCCCAGTTTCTCTTTTGATCACTTGTTCATCATTATCACAACATAGATGCGACAGTACATTCTTTCAACAAAATACATCAGAAACACTCACCCTCCACAAAAAAAAAAGCAACAAAAAACAGTCATATCCCCCAAAGCAACATAAAGGCATATGAACCTACTGAAATAAACTAATGTGAACTAAGAACAATTTGAAATATATGTTAATGCTACTCACAACAAAAGTAAACTTATTGCCAAGAAATTAAGGAAATAATAGAAAGAAAACCAAAAAACTGGCAAATATTTTGGTGACATACATATTCCTTCTTAATTAATACACTAGCATACTCAAGTCGTCAAAAATGCTGACAGTTTTATTAATGGCAGAAAATGGCATTTTGAAACAATGAGAATCAAAACAATGACATACGTATTTATTCTTAACCCATTACCTACCAGTGATCTCAAATGAGATCACTTAAAAATTACAAATTTCGTAATTATCTGTCAATATTTACACATATCTAACCTTTTTGCTATATCTACTAGGTATATTTCTCTGATATTCAAATGAGGTTTGCTAATTTTTCACCCAATATCTCGCTTACTTCTATTTAAAATGTTATTTTGAAATGTTATTTTGATCATCCCAGCGTGTTTCTAGGGCTGTTTTGTGCTAGAAATCAAAGTTTCATAAAATAAAATTCCAGTTAATAGAATTATGCGAGGTAATGGGTTAATATATTTTAGGAAATTCAAACATGTACATGCTAATTGCTGTTGTATTTTAGAATTGAGTGGATTACAAACACCTGTAAGTTGTCTTCCAATATGAAATACAACGGTTATTAGCATATTCACATATGAATCTACCCTAACATATAAAGAATGAATACGTATATCATCATTTTGATTCTCATTGTTCACAATGCATATGATGATTTGTGATAAATATCTGAATTCACAAAACAAAAACCTTTACTTAAGAGATACACCTAATACACCATCTAGTTTAGTATGATCACCTTGTCATTGAATAAGCATTTGGTAGAGTTACACTGTTGCAAGCATTCAGATTAGATCTCAGTTTCATCCATGCACCTCCTCTGTTTCTCCTAAAACATTAGCTTGCAGGTTTTTAAGTTTGTTATCAGCCACAAAAATCTCATTAATCTCAAAGATCCTACAACATTTAAGGACAGTGAGCCATCTTAATCTGATTGTCTTATAAAGAAAATAACAAAAGCAAAGTAATCGATTGCATGAACAGTAGTGACCCCATCTCACAGTAAAAGCTTCAAGTAATTTATCCATACTGTTCTATCAAACAACACTGACCCCCATCTCATAATAACTTAAGTAACTGACCCAAACTTTTATCAAACACTTGGCCAAAATCAGTCAACAAAGACAACACTAAAAAGACAAAAGCAGAAGCATATTTCTTCTAGCCCATATCCTTATCACTTTCTTTCCATCAATACCAGAAAAGCAAGAGAAAAATGTAAAAACTCAAAGATCTGGCTAAACAAAAGCCAAAACATACATTTAAACTGACCAAAGCTTAAGCAATTATTTCACTTCAATTTAGTCATACCAATTGCTAAATCCTCAGTATCTAGAAACCAGGTATAATCATTGTTCTAAAACTAAACAAGAGCCTAGTTGCTGTTGTATTACACAGACTTTATTACCTTCCTATGTCAAACATTCATGAGTCATTGTTGACATCACTAATCCATGCATTCCTCTTTCTCCTTCGACATGCATATTCCTATTCACAACTCACAACTAGTATATTCAATTATATCACTACTCACAAACTTCATATCACAAAAATCTGATAAACTGAGCTAAAAGAACCTCCTCCTTCTCCTTTTCCTACATGCAACATTCTAACTACCCTTGACATTAGCAAACTGTTTGACGCAATTCCTAGTTACTCATTCATTAGAAAATACTAAATATTTTCTTAAAAAATAACAAAATAATTTGGTTAGCAACTATTTCTCAGATCAGCAAGACTGTACAGAATACAGTAACAATACATCAATCTGTAACTTTCCAAATATAAAACCTCAAGGACCCAACTTCACATTCATTTTTATATACTCATATTTACACAGCCTTCTCACTCCCCCACAAAACAAACACCCAGCCTCATATGAAGACATCATGCTCACTTCCTCCTACTGTTCTAGAGACATAGCTGCACCACAATATCAACCACCTAGAAACCTAGCTCCAAACAAACCTAAAAATAGCTCACACCATTTCTCCCACCACCCTTCACACCAGCACCTCCAAAGAACATCAAATACAACTAACATCATGTGTAGCAACACAAACATACAGCACAAATACATAAAAAATTCTGGTTATCACCTACACATCTTTACTGCACACTCACAAGACAGTAAGAAAGAAACATGTGGCTGTATGATAAAGCAGTTTGCTTCCCAACCACATGGTTTCCAGTTCAGTCTCAGTACATAGCACTTTGAGTAAGTGGATTTGGTAGGCAGAAACTGAAAGAAGCCCATATGTGTGTAGGTGCAGGTGTGGCTGTGTGGTAAGAAGTTTGCTTTCCAACAACATGGTTCCTGGTTCAGTCCCACTGTGTGGCGGGTCCACCAAAATCTTGAGTGGATTTGGTTGACAGAAACTGA
>NC_068982.1:77649751-77667768 GCF_001194135.2 Octopus bimaculoides | reverse complement strand
ATATATATATATATATATATATATATATGTGTGTATGTATGTATGTATGTATGTATGAATGTATGCATATATGTATGTATATACTAGCTTAAAAGCCACCCTATCGGGCAGCTTTTACATTAGTATGTAGCTTTTAAGCAATTAACCCCAAATGGGAAGATCTGCAAACAGATCTCTTACTTGTTTTGGAGAATTTATTGCAATTACTTCCTCCAGAGTCATATCCCAATGATGATCAGATTCATCACTAAAAATCATGTAAAAGAAATTGCCAGAACCAGTCACAGTAATGAAAACATAAAAAATTTCGAGATTGCAGGTCTGGATTCAGCCCAGAATATTTTTAATTTACTCACGGAGTCAGCCTGATTCCAAAATGGTATTATATGTTGGGCTATGGTCTCTAGGAGTAGAGTTGAAAAAGTGTGGCACACTGACATCCACATATATATATGTGTGTATGTGTAAGTGTGCATATTAAAGAAAGCAAAAAATAAAGCAAAAATGGTAGTGTTCAATAGTTGGTTCAGTATGCTGGCCACAGGAATTTCTCTCCAGGAAAGTTGTACATCATCTCAATTTTTATCTCACCTATCCACACTCTCTCTCTTATTGTCACTCCCATTGCCACCATCAACACTACTACTTTTAATAAAACATCATTAACACTCCCTAAATTTCTGTTTCACTTTTCTCTCTCTCTCTCTCTCTCTCTCTCTCTCTCTCTCTCTCTCTCTCTCTCTCTTTCTTTCTTCACCTTCCTCCCTCACTGTCTCTATGCCTACTATTACTCTCACCTCAGCACAAGGAAGTGTCATTGAATAGTGAGATTGAGGTGTCAAAGTGTGACACAGAAATTAGTTTTCACATTTATTATTTTATATATATGTATGTATCTATACTATAATGGAGAAAGCTGCTTATTAATTAGGTATGTAACATTTACTAAAAGTACTAAAAGAAAGCAATTATTAAAAGGTTGACCGTCTGGAAATATTTTTATAAATTCATGTTCTAAGAAATTTCCTATAATTTCAATGTAATGTAATGTAAAAACATTATTTATTGAATGAAAATTTTTAAAAATACTCATATAATTTTTGAACATGGATAGCTGTGAGAAGAGCCTAGAAAATTGAGTAATTACTATTAGAAGACGAAGAGAAAAAAAATGTTCCCGACAAGTACTCAAAACTTGCACCTTATTCACAGTTTTCAAACACTCTGTACCACTAAGCCAATATATACACAAACAAGCTGCAAGAGCGACTTCAACAGTGACACACACACACACATGCCAATACACACTTGCGCACACACATAGAGACACACAAATGAAAGGCAATGAATGTTTGTGTGTGCTGTTTACTGACAAAACTTCATGCTGCATCACTTCTGTGAAGTTTTGTCAGTGAACAGGTTGCGGTTTCAAAGAGACGAAAATATTTTGATACAAAATACTAGCAAATGATTCCGACCAAAATAGAGCTTTTTTCAAAGAGATAAAAGCATATGTGCAAAGAAAGATTCAAAGCATGCAAGAAACTTGGTGATGGAAGAAAGCAGAAGAGATAAAGGCTGCTTCCAATGTTAAGAACACTAAGTTATTATATACTTTCCTTTGTGAGGTGTATGGGCCATCATGTCCTACTTTGGCTCATGTGAAGAATAGGAGTGGTGTTTTATTGAGGGAGCCCAAAGAAATCTTAAATCGATGGGAGGAACATTTCAATGAACTTCTGAATTGACTATCAGTTGTTGATGGAAAAAGTATTGATATGATTCCACAGAATGCACCCATTGAGTGCTTAGATGACACCCCATCAGTGGAGGAAACAATAAAAGCAATATTAAAGCTGAATAATGGCAAAGCACCAGGAGTTGATAGTCTGAATGTAGAACTCTCTAAGTTTGTGGGCTACTACTTGCTAGAAATGCTGACAGCAGTAATACAGAAGATATGGAAAAATAAAGTTATGCCAAAAGACTGGAAAGATGCAGCTATGGAAGTTGTGTTCAAGGGAAAAGGACAAAAGGATGAATGCAATAACTTTCATGGTATTTGTTTGCTTGCTACAGCCGGCAGAGTATTATCATGAATAATGTTGAACCGGCTGCAGATATATGTGGCTAATGAGTTCCTACCTGAATCACAGAATGGATTCAGAAATGGTAGGGGTGCTGTTGACATGATCTTCTCTGCATGGCAGTTACAGGAAAAGTGTGTGGAACAGCAAATAGGACTTTATCAGGTATTCATTGGCTTTTGACTCTGTCAGTTGAACTGCCTTGTGGGAGATCTTGAGAAGACTTGGATGCCCAGTAAAGTTTCTCACTATTCTGAAGCAGTTTCATGATGACATGGAAGTAAGGAACAACATTGGTGGAAAGCTCTTGGAACCTATCTCTGTCATGTATGGAGTAAAACAAGGTGACATACTAGCACCCATTCTCTTCACTCTCTATTTTACTATAGTTTCTCAGTTGGCTTTCAAAGGCTCCTATGAAGGCATATATATCAGATATCGCACAACAGGAAAAATCTTTAACATCAGAAGACTTTCAGCTAAGTCGAGGACATCCTCAACTCTTATTAGAGATCTCCTCTATGCAGATGATTGTGATATTGTCACTCATACTGAGGACATGAAAAATCTTATAAATGCAATTTCAATGGCTTGTGAGACACTTGGCTTAATCATAAATCTAACCAAAACTGTTGTCATGTTTCAGCCAGCACCAGGAATGCCATACATAGAACCTGGTATCTTCATGTATGGAAGAAAACTTGTTGTGGTTTCTAAGTTAATTTACTTAGGGAGCACACTAAACACATTAGTGAATCTTAATGATGAAGTGTCACTGCGCATTCAGAAAGCCAGTTTTGCTTTTGGCAAACTGGAAGACCACTTATGATCTAGACATGGTATTTCCACTGCGACAAAGACTAAGGTATATAATACATTGTATCTTAACCTCTTTATTGTATGCTTGCAAAACCTGGACTGTGTATCGTATGCACTTAAAACTTATGGAACATTTTCATCTACAATGTCTCAGAAGGATTTTGAGGATCAGCTGGAAAATGTTTGTGACTGACGATGAGGTGCATGAAAGAAGGAAATGCTTCGGTATTGAAGCTTTGCTATTGCAGTACAGATTGAGATGGAGTACAACAGAATGCCTAAACAACTTTTTTATGGAGAATTGGTGAAAAGTAAGCATCCGTTCAACAAACCAAAGATGAAGATGAAGTACAAAGATTGTCTGGAGTCAGGAAGATTTAGTGCATTGTTGACAAAAATGGAAAAATATTGTGTATGAAGGCAAAAATGAATTTGAAAGGAAGAGAATGGAGTATGCAAAGATCAAAAGAAACATGAGAAAAAGTGACTGCAATGATGTTCTAACAAGCATTAATGAATGTGATGGTCTTACATGTGATGAATGTGGAAAGATTTGTCTTAGTAAGGCTGGGCTAAGGAGCCATATGAAATCACACATTGCACAACTGCACATTGATTATAGATGGACAGATGATTTCAAATGCATACTCTGTCATAAAGTATGCAGATGAAAAAGTGTCTTGAAAAGGCATTGTATAGTTTACAGCTCCATGAACTTTACTATCACTAATTGTCAAAAAGCATGCAAGTCTTTGGCAGGCCTCAAAAGCCATATTCGTGTATATTTTAGGGCATAAAGAAATCATGCAATAGCTCTACTCGAAATCAAGTTGACAGCCTAATGACTGAAACAAGTAAAAGATAAAAGATACCTCAAAACAGAAGACTGGAAAAAAATTGTATATGTGTGTGTGTATGTCAAGATGGTGTAAGTGACTTTGTTTCAACCAGCATTAACAGGCTAAGAGATGCAAGGCAAAGGAGAAAAGTGACTGCAAATATACTGCCTGCATTGACCTGTAACCCTCACACTTGCAACATCTGTGGGTTCTTTTGCAAATTGTTAGTGGGACTTAAATGTCATATTCAACATAAGCATTATGACTGACAAAGAAAGTGTAGGCTGTGAGATCCTCATACTTTGAAACCAACAGGAGAGTCCATCATATATATATAATATACATACATACACATGATGAGTTTCTTCCAGTTTCCATCTACCAAATTTCACCCAGAAAGCATTGGTCAAATCATGCCTAAAGTAGACAGCACCAACTGACAGTGTTCATGCAATGGGACTGAACCCCTAACCATGGCGCTCTCTATACAGCTATGCTTGAGCTTAATTGTAAAACTGAGAAACCGGTTTTAATGTCGAAATTTCAAAGTAAACACTATTAATACTGGTTTCAAATTTTGGCCCAAGGCCAACAATTTAGAGGAGTGGAGTAAGTTGATTACATTGACCTCAGTGCTCAGCTAATACTTATTTTATCAACCCCGAAAGGATGGAAGGTAAGGCCGACTTTGGCTGAATTTGAACTCAAAACATAACGACAGATGAAATGCTGCTAGGTATTTTGCCTGGCATGCTAATGATTCTGCCAGCTTGCCACCTTAAACACTATTAATATTGAATATTATTTTGATTCTGCAAACAACAGTTGAATCCCTCACTGAGTGCATGTTTCATGTTTCAACTACACAAACCTATTAAACAAGCAGGCATATGTGTTTGAATATGTACATGTGTATGTGTGTATGCGTGTGTGTGTGTGTATATATATATATATATGTTTGTGCATGTATATATAGTGTGTATACATGTGCATGTATAGTATGTATGTATGTGTGTATGTGTGTATATATAGTATGTATGCATACATGCGTGCACACATACTTAATACACTCATTGCCCTTTCTATTTCTTAGAATCAATTGTTGTTATCCACTTTATTGATATTATCTCATTGATATCCATTGAATCACTATCATTTCAGTTCTCTGAACCTTTTGAAGATTCTCATTGTATTGTCATTGCAACATGAAAGCCATTCCATGGAATTGAACATGTTACAACTTGTTACACTCAACTCAGCAAAAAACTAAAAATTATAATAATAAATTATAACCACATTGACTTTGTGATTGTACTGGTAGTTTTTCTGTCTCTGTAAATTCTTATCCAAAGACAAGCCTCTGTACTTGGTTTTCATTGACATGGAGAAAGCCTTCGACAGGGTCCTCCAATCCCTTATCTGGTGGTCAATGTGGAAACTAGGGATAGAGTGGTTGGTGAGAGCTGTACAAGTCATATACAGTAAGCTGTCAGTAAGGTGAAAGTTGACAACGAATATAGTGAAAAATTCTGGATAGAAGTAGGGGTTCACCAAGGATCAGTCCTCAGCCCCCTCTTATTCATGATAGTCCTCCAGACAATAACAGAGGAATTCAAGACAGGCTGCCGTTGGGAGCTCCTCAATGCTGATGACCGTGCTCTAATAGCTGAGAACTAGAGAAGTAGCTTCAGGTATGAAAGTAAGATCTAGAATCGAAGGGCTTTAGAGTCAATCTAGCCAAAACCAAAGTCTTAGAAAGTAGGGAGGCAGACAATTCACAAATCCCTTCAGGTAGATGGCTTACTCAATCTGTAGAAAAGGCATAGGTAGAAACTCCATAAAGATGTTCCTGGTGTAAGCTATGGACATGTAAGAGGTGCAGCAATATCAAAGGAGGGATAACTGTATGTGGCAGATGCACAGGGGCAATAGATACTGAAGATGTACAGAAAACAGATTCCATCACATGCCAGGGAGAAAAACTAGAATTAGTTGATAGCTTCCACTACCTAGGTGGCCAAGTCAGTAGCGGGGTAGATGCTCTGAGAGCATAGATGCTAGAATAAGAATAGCCTGGGCAAAGTTCAGAGAGCTCCTACCTCTGCTGGTAACTAAGGGCCTCTCACTCAGAGAGAAAGGTAGACTGTATGATGCATCTATGTGAACAGCCATGCTACATGGCAGTGAAACATGGGCAGTGACTGCTGAGGGCATGCATAGGCTTGAAAGAGATGAAGCTAGTATGCTCTACTGGATGTGTAATGTCAGTGTGCATACATGACAAAATGTAAGTTCCCTGAGAGAAAAGTTGAGCATAAGAAGCATCAGATGTAGTGTGCAAGGAAGATGGCTGTGCTGGTATGGTCATATGTTGTATATGGATGAGGACAGCTGTGTGAATAAGTGTCACACCCTAACAGTGGAGGGAACCTGTGGAAGAGGTAGACCCAGGCAAACCTGGGATGAGGTGGTGAAGCACAACCTTCGAACATTGGGCCTCACAAAGATAATGACAAGTGACTGAGACTTTTGGAAATACGCTGTGCTTGAGAAGACCCAGCAAGCCAAGTGAGATCATAGCCATGGCTAATGCCAGTGTTGAATAACTGGTCCATTTAAAAGTACCCTTCAATTGTCAGGCAATATGCTGTGCTTGAGAAGACCTGTTGAGTCAAGTGAAATCGTAGTCGTGCGAGTTGCACGTAAAAAGCATCATTCACGTGTGGTTGATGCCAGTGCCACCTGACTGGCTCCAATGCCGGTGGCACATAAAAAGCACTATTCGAGCATGGTCAAATCTAGTGTCACTTGACTGGCCCCCGTGCCTGTGGCATGTAGAAATCACCCACTACACTCTTGGAGCAGTTGGCATTAGGAAGGACATCCAGCTATTTCTATAGCTATATCAAATTGCTATATCAAATTGGAGCCTGGTGCAGCCTCCTGGCTTGCCAGTCCTCAGTCAAACCGTCCAACCCATGCCAGCATGGAAAGCAGATATTAAACGATGATGATGATGATGATGATGATAAAATACTTGCACCAATTATTTCTTAAAAAATCTAAATATGCTTAACTAAGGGATATTTGAAGTAATGCAAATACTATAAAATTTATAGTTTTCTTTAATCTAAACATGAGACTGAAAAAGAAAACAAGTGATTTTTTTTTTATGGCATGAATATATTTGGTTAGCAGCCTAGTTTCTTTCAAATTTGATCTCTATATTCTAGTTTCACCAGTTAAACTTTATTGCCAAGTCTCTACTACCACCCTTTAGCTTTGGTTTGTGACACATGAAGATCTGTATGCTACATGAAGCAGTTACTATAAGTCGATCTTCAAAAGTTAAGAGAACTGCATGATTTCATACAATACATAATATAGAATTTAAGTTGTAGATTTTTTTATCTTTTGAGAGAACAAACACTTAGTGAGAAAAGGATGAACTTTGTCATATATCATTTTTTTTTACCCAGCCATCCTTCATTCTCTTCCCTATTCTTTCTTGAGAGTACACCCTGATACCTTATCGCCAACTGGTACAAACACCTTGGTTAAGAGCCACTGTACCAGAGCTGTATCACAGGGTAACAGAAACATTGGTTTCTTATATTGGCACAAGGCGACAAATTTTGATGAAGTCCACAAAGATTAAACCAACCAGTTTTGGTGATATTTTATCAAGATCAGAAGGATGAAAAGCAAAGTTGATCTAACTGAAATACTGGTTTCAAATTCTGGCACAAGGCCAGCAAATTTGGGGAAGGGGGCAGGTACTTATTTTATCGACCCTGAAAAGATGAAAGGCAAAGTTGATCATGGCAGAATTTGAACTCAGAATGTAAAGACATCCAAAATGCCACTAAGCATTTTGGCCAGCATACTAATGATTCTACCAGCTTGCTGCCTTTGACCTAACTGAAATATTGACAGTGAAAATGGAGAATAAGCAAAATAAGTGAAAAAAATAAGATATTATTCTGCATTGGCTCATATAAGATATTGATTTCTTCTGTAAACACATTTTTGTTAGTTGGGAGAAGTATTATTGATATCAATTTCTCTATGGTTCAGTAGAAAAAAAATGTTGAATCTAATAAAATTTAAATCCAGAAATGCAGGATAATAAACTAACATCTTCTAGCCTGGTTCTTTGTACTAACTCCACCACAGACTCCACTTCATTAAAAGAGAAAAAATGCAATATCAAGAATGTATATCTTGAAATATTTACCCAATAGTTGAATAAATTTATATAAGATTTTCTAAAAGTTTTCAATTGCCAACAAAATCATTTTGAGAAATGGAAAACAAATTCCTCTTATTTAGTTTTTGTTTTCTTTCTAAAGATGTTTAACTACTTAAAACAAACCTAGTAGATCAAATATTTTAAATTTCTTCTGGCTATATTTTTCTCAGAATTTATAAATATCTTCATAAAATTATTTAAATTTTAATAATTTTTTAATGTAGTTTTACATCCATTTTACTACAGCAATATTAGCTTTTACACTTGCTCATGTGAGCAGTAAATTACTTTTTTTTAAAACTTCATAGATTAAGATAAGAGGTGACTGTTGATGCAGCAAATGCTCAATTTGAATTGTTTCACATTAGTTGTAGGAAAATAATCTGATCAAATTTATACAAATTGTTGAATATGTGATTGAGTGAATAAGGTATAGAACATAAGTTTAAAATTACTGCAGTTGTTTAGTTATATTTCCTAGCAAGACACTTTCATAATGCTTCAAATATCCTGACTGGCAGTTGTAATTACTATATCACCTAAGAATTTTACATGGGATTTACTAGCATAGACTGTATATATATATATATATATATATATATATATATATAGTGAAGACAATGAACAAAAAAAAACAACATTGGAAGGACACATTTTTATAAATATTTCTTTGATGCTTTTAAAGGAAAGGAAAGAATCTTAGCATTTTGGATGGTAGTCTTTAGTCAGAAGAAAAGTAAAGGGGGAGTGTGAAAGAGGAAAAGTAGTTGAGAAAAGTGAGAACAGAAAAAATGAAAATAAAACAAATGATTAAGGGTCTGATGGGAATGTGATTCTATGAGGAAAATATAAAAGGAAGATAGGGATTAGTAGGTGTGTGCACATTTAAAAGTCTATCTGCTTTGAGATGGGCATGAGGATGAGGGAAATAGTGTTTTGTGTGTGCTCAGTATTCTGAGCTGTTATAGATTGCTGCATGAAATAAACATTTCTGATTTAAACCTTAATAGTTTGAGTAGATGTATATCAACTTAGCAAATATTGTATCTGATAATGAAACATAGATTAAACAATATAGGCACAGGCATGGCTGTGTGGTAAGAAGCTTGCTACTCAGCCACATGGTTCCAGGTTTGGTCCCACTGTGTGGCACCTTAGGCAAGTGTCCTCTACTCTAGCCTCAGGCCAACCAAAACCTTGTGAGTGGATTTAGTAGACAGAAACTGAAAGAAGTCTGTTGAATGTATGTATATATCTATGTGCATGTGTCTTTGTGCCTGTCCCCTCCATCACTGCTTTACAATCGGTGTTGGTGTGTTTATGTCCCTGTAAGTTAGCGGTTTGGCAAAAGAGATCAATAGACTAAGTACCAGGCTTTAAACAAAAAAAAGTACTTGGGTCTAATGACTGAAATAAGTAAAAGAAAGGATAAAAGATTCTAAAACCTAGTTTTTGAAAAATAAAACAGAAAAGAGTAATTAAGTAAGCAGTGCCAACTGTGAGATATGTCTTCACCCCAACTGAACAGTAATTCATTACCTTTCTATATCAGATGGTTAATGTATGTTACAACATATCAGATGATAATTGTCTTATTCTGGCAATATGTTAAATATGTTTTCCCTTGTGTCCTGCAAAATATTGTTTAGATTTCATAATTTAGAAATCAAGAAATTTCTTTTCAGTTTAACTTCTTTTATGCAACATTTCACTAAGAGGTCATGTCTTTATACAGTGTTGTGAAACAAAATATAAAAGAAAGAAATAAAAATCTTGTAACAAGCTAAACATGTCATATTAATCGTTCTTATTTCCCAGGAAAAAATATTTTTGTCACGTCCCATGTCCGTGATATTTCCTGTCATTTTAAAAGACCTTTCGATTAGGCATTGTTGTTACCATTTATATTTTCTCACTATTTAATTCAAGGAGTGGTTGTGTTGTAAATAGCTTGCTTACCAACCACATGGTTCCGGGTTCAGTTCCACTCCATGGCACCTTAGGCAAGTGTCTTCTATTATAGCCTCAAGCCAATTAAAGCCTTGTGGGTGGATTAGGAAAAGCCCATCGTATATATATGTGTGTGTGTGTGTGTGTGTGTGCCTGTGTCTGTGTGCCTGTGTCTGTGTCTGTAACTTAACGGTTTGGCAAAAGAGACCAATAGAATAAGTACTAGGCTTACAAAGAATAAGTCCTGGGGTCGATTTGTTCAACTAAAGGCGGTGCTCCAGCATGGTCACAGTCAAATGACTGAAACAAATAAAAGAATAAAAGAACCAGACTTCTGCTGTGAGTAGACAGTTGAGCAATAGGCATCATTTAGGAAATATGCTGTGAAGAAAAGGCAGGCCTTGTCATTGTCAGACAATAAAGAAAAATACCTTGACAACAAAAATGTTTACTCACAAATATTGTGTGTGTGTAAGTATAAGAGGAATGTGCAAGAAAGACAATAGCATTGGCTTGGACATGTGATGCAAATGGATGAGGACAGTTGTATAAAGAAGTGCTAATCACTGAATTTGGATGGAGCTTGCAGAAGAGGGGCACCCAGAAAGACATGGGATGAGGTGGTGAAGGTTGATCTCAGGACCTTGAAACCTGTGAAAGAGATCACAAAAAACCAAGCTGACTAGCAATATGCAGTCCTTGAAAAGACCTGCTTATATCAGTGAAACTGAGTTCTGGATGCACTGTGTGTGCGCACATGCACAACTGGGCCCTTTACCCAATTTCCTCTCCAAGACACCACTACCACCCATCATCTCCCTAACTGCAGCTCTCCCTTGATACTGCTTCTTTTTCTTACTTTGTAGAACCAATTCACTTCTTAATTTACCCTTCATTCTTTAATGCTATTCACTCTATCTACATTTTACATTGACATCCCACCCCAGTGAACCTTCAAATTATCTCTACTACCATACCTCTATCACTCTCTTCATGCACTATGCCTGCTTCTCTCTTCTCCTCTCCACACAACTGCAACCTACCCAACCACATGTCATCTCTCTCTCATCCTTCTGCCTACTGTATCATGTAAGGGAAATAGACATCAAGTATGCTATGCCCCATGCAGAAAGTGCAGGAGCTACTCAGAAGTTTTGCAAGCTTTCTTTCTAAATCCATTGCAATGTTAGAAACTCTTTCATATCATTAGCAGGTATCACAGGATCACAAGCTTTTCCCTTCTTAACCTTTATGCTTCACCTGTGTAAGACAGCAAGGACTGAAATAGTCATCTGTAGAACTTCCATTGGAAGGATTCCACATATGGTCTCTCATCAACCATAGCCAACTTGAGCTGGTTTCAGCTACCATGCTGGTCTTCTTGGTGGCCTTCTTCAGTTGTTTGGGTTCCAGACCAATCTTTTATAGGAAATGGCACACTGATCTAGTTGGAAAACTGTGGGAACTGACCACAATGAGTAATAAGACCCCATGCCAAACTCTTGACCAATTTTTGATATTCTTTAGCTAGTGAGAAATATTGAGTCTGTCCTCCCAGAGCACTATGAGTTTGACCACGATGATTGTTTTTGTACTCCTGGAGAGCAGGAACATGTCTAGTTGGAATGATGTTATTCTCTTGCTCTCCCCACTTCTCCACTTTCTTCTAAATGTTGATAGTCATGTAGCCCCTCTACAGTGAGAAATTTGTTCTGCTCTGCCCATTTTCACATGTGGTAAGAAGTTTGCTTCCCAACACAGCCACTTCTGAGTGGATTTGGTGGTTGAAAGCTGAAAGGAGCTCATCATCGTGTGTGTGTGTGTGTGTGTGTTGCCATTACCTTGCCTTGACATTGCAGGATATTTGTAAATGGGATTCACTGTCATGCAATTAGTGTAATTTACTTCTAGCCTGGAGAAACATTATCCTATTTGAAAATGAGTGAGAGTTGGCAGCAGGAAGGGCATCCAGCCACAGAGAATCCATCTCAATAAACTCTATCCAGCTCATGCAAGCATGAAAAGTGGACATTAAAATGATGAGATATATATATATATATATATATATATATATATATATATATATAATCTGTTATTGTGTATGACTTTTTTTTGTTTTACATGTTTGTATGGTATAATTGTACATTTATGTGTTGACCAGGATTACAAATACATACATATAGATACATACATATGTGTGTGTAAGTACATATAATTATATATCTATATACACACACACATGGAGTCGGTGTGTGTGTTTGTGTATTTGTGCTTTTTGAGTGTGTGTGTGTGTATATGTATATATGTTCATATCATTTTGTTGCCTTGTCTTTTTAGGAATATGAAATACAAAGAGGTGTGGATTCCCAGTCCCTTACTCCCACCCTTTTAGTCACCTCTTACGCTACGCAGGGAATATGGCAACTGCATTCTACCAGTCCCCACCCCAATCGCAGGGGTGTTTACTAGTTAACCCATAGCTGGGACCTTCACAGGTGCTACCATTCTGGGCCAGAGTAGAAATGGGAACAATAGTGGCTAAGAGGTGGTTCCACTGTCTTCAAACCCTGAAACCATGGCCCCAGGGTCCTACTACTAGATGTAGGATATAGTCATACCCAGTATGCTCAAAATGGAATGCTAGACAAGTGACAGGGAGAAGAGAGGTTATGAAGGTAAGTGAACTAGATAGGAGAGAGGAGGCGCAGGAGTATGAAGAGAAACTGAGAGGTGAATATGAACAGGTTAAGAAACGGGAGGTGGAAGAGGAATAGGAGGCTTTTAGAGAGGGAGTAATTAGATGTGCCTCTGAGGTATGTGGTACATGTGTGGTTGGAATAGGTATGAGGAAAGGTAGTGAGTGGTGGAATGAGCAGGTAAGGGATGCAGTGACAGAGAAGAGAAGGGCCTTTGAAGAGTGGTTGCAGAAAAGGGATGGAGTGGTTTATGATCACTCCAGAGAAGGGAAGAGGGGGGTGTAAAGAGAGTGGTGAGGGTGGCGAAATGGGAAGCAAATGAAAGATTCAGGAAAAAGTTGAGTGAACATTTTGTAAAAAATAAAAAGATGTTTTGGAAAGAGGTAGAGGGTTAGAATGGTGGTTGGAGGAAGAGAAGAAAGAGTGAAGGGTGTAAATGGAAATTTGTTGAAAGGAAGTGAGGATGTACAAAGGAGATGGGCAGAGTATTTTAGTGAGCTTTTAAATGTGGAGAATGTTAGGGAGGCAAGTATAGTGTCTGTAGGAGGAGAGAATAGAATGCCTGTTGCTGAGGAATGGAACTACGGTGCAACTGGAAAGGATGGGGTGAGGAAATCCTTGCGGAAGATGGCAAACTAGAAGGCGCCATCTGGGTGTACAAGTGGAATGCCTAAAGAAAAGAGGAGTGACAGTGATTGAATGGTTAGTGAGGCTTATGAATATTTGTTATATGGCTGGAAGAGTACCAAAGGACTAGTGCAGTGCCTGTATAGTGCCACTGAAGAAGGGGAAAAGGGATAAATGTGTGGAAATTTTAAGGTTATAAGTCTGTTGTGTGTGGTTGGTAAGCTGCATGGGAGAATTCTGATTGTAAGGAACCATACAGGGTGTACTAGGGGAGGAGCAGTGCAGTTTTAGGAGTGGAAGGGGGTGTACAGATCAAATATTTGTAGTAGGGCAGACATGTGAGAAGTTTTTGGCAAAAGGGAGGGAGGTATATTGGGCCTTTATGGGCCTGTGTGGATAGGGATGCAATGTGGCAGGTGTTGCAATTGTATGGAGTAGATGGTAGATTGTTGAGAGCTGTACAGTGTTTTTATAGAGAAAGCAGGGCATGCGTTAGGGTGGGTGGTGAAGTGAGTGGTTTGATGTGGGTGAGGTTAAGACAGGGTTATGTGATGTCTCTGTGGTTGTTTAATCTATATATGGATGGTGTGGTGAGAGAGGTAAATGCTAGAACCTTTGTAGGGGAGCCCAAATGGTGGGAGAAAATGGAGAGAAATGGCAGGTGAGTCAGTTGTTGCTTGCTGATGATACAGCACTGGTGGCAGATTCGGAAGAGCAACTGAGGAGATTGGTGATAGAGTTTGGAAGAGTGTGTGAGAAGAGGAAACTGAAAGTGAATGTAGCTAAGAGTAAGGTGATGCGATGTTCGGGAGATGGAAGGGCTGGTAGGATGAATGTGAGTATAAATGGTAAGTTATTAGAGGAGGTGAATGTTTTTAAGTATCTGGGATCACATGTGATGCCGGATGGCAGGGTTGGCTGAGGAAGTGAAATGTAGAGTGAGGGTGGGAGTAAGATACTGGGAGTTGTGAAAGGGATGCTGAGAGATAAAAGGTTGAGTATGAAAGTGAAAAGGTGTGTATGAGGTGCCGACAGTATTATATGGCGCAGAGGCGTGGGGGCTGAGGAAGGCAGAAAGGAGGCAACTAGATATGTTTGAGGGCTATGGTTGGTGTGACATGGATGGACAGGATGAGGAATGAGGTGGTGTGAAGGCAAGCAGGAATGAGAGAAAAACTAACAACCAGAATGGATAGATGAATGTTGAGGTGGTTTGGCCACATGGAGAGGATGGTAAGGAGGGTGTTGAAGGCAGAAGTGGTAGGCAGCAGAACCAGTGGCAGACCTTGGTTCATGTGGATGGATGGAGTGAGGAAACCTTTGGTAGTTAGAGATGTTGGAGTGAGAGAGAGGCAAAAGAGTTTATAGATGATAGGAAAGCTTGGAGTGTTTGTGGATGGATGAGTGAAATTGATGTTGCTCAAAGGGGTACGGAACCAGCATGATGTGGCAGGGTAAACCAGCATATGTTGTCAGGCCCTGCTATTGATATTGGGGGTTGCATTATATGCCTTGACCCGAGCATAGAACAGAGCTCACCTCTTTGAGCTGGAAAATTAATGGAGTGCCTGGTATGTGTTTTGTGGCTACACACTCCTAAAAAAATGGGGAATAAGCCTGGGTGTATAAAACAAAAATATTTTTAATTTTGCTTCATTATAAAATTCATTTCATGTGACTAATTATCATAAAACATGGTCATTTGATAAAATTAAAAAAACAAATAACTTACATTTTTGAATAATGAAAATAACTACAAAATGAAACAACCATGATAAGTTGTAATTATTATATTTTTAAAAGGTTTTTTTTTAAACCTAGCAATAAACTCATTATATACAAAGAATTAAAGTATTGAAAAATAAAAAGTTAACCATGTTTTTATCAAAATATTGTATCAATTCTGCAGTTCAATAGATGTCTCCTTAAAATGGAAAATTATTTGGCAACCTTAAAATGCCAAATACATGCATCAAATATTTGATTTTTGCATTCAAAAACGATCATTTCATATTTAAATAATGTTTGTATAAACAGTTTCCTAAACAGGTGGCAGCTGAAATTTCACTGTGCAACAAATTTCAGGTTCAAAAAAAGTACAAGTTAAGTAAGACTTGTTTCTGGGTCAAAAAATTGTCCTGATTCTGGTTCTGACCTTTATTTCTCCAGATTAGGCACCGTTTTCCTGTACCGTGAACCATATGTTTTATAATATACTGCATAATATTGCGTATTGAACACAACATTGCAAATACTGAAAGTTACAAAAAACAAAACAAAAATTTAGTTGGTATAACAAGACATACATTGGTTATGAATTAAAAACACACCTGTCAGTTTAAACAACTTTTGTCCTTCTAAGCCTCTTGTGCGGAGTGTGATCTTCTTTTTTTATATCCCAGCAGTAGTCTGCCAACATGCCAGAGTTCCATTTTCCTTTGAATTGTTACTCCATCACTGAAATATTCTGATGGAATCTTTCGCCATGCTCATCATTCACATCACCAAGATTTTCCCCCAAAAAATCCAAATGAGAGTGAAGCACATGAACTTTTAGAGACATGTCACATCCCATATCATGATAATGGCTCAGCAGATTATTCACAACTTGCACATAGTCTTCTGAACGATGGTTGCCCAGGAAGTTATTGCAAACTTTCTTGAATGACTCAAAAGCAAGCTTCTCTTTACTCTTGAGATGTGTGATGAAGGTTTCATCAAGTACAATTTTTCAAATTTGGAGACCTATGAAGAAATCTTCATTAATTTTAGTTTGACTCAGGGAAGGGAACTTTTCTGCAAGATATGCAAATGCAGAGTATTCCTTGTCCAAGGATTTCACAAATTGCTTAAACAAACCAAGTTTAATATGCAAAGGTGGTAAAAAAAATTCTATCACTTTTCACAAGTGGTTTGTGCATGTGTTTTCCTTGCCCAATTTCATCTCAGATCAGCCAATCCTTGCATACATAATGTTCAGCTCTTGCTCTGGAATTCCATAAGCACAGGAAGCAGCAAAATTTGGTATAGCCAAGCTGAAGGCCAGTAAGCATGGCCACAACCTTAAAATCTGCACAAATATGCCAGGTATGGTCATCATACTGTATGCTTGTTGGAATTGCTTTCAGATTTTCATATGATTTTTTCATGGTTATGCCATAAGCTATGGGAACAGAAGGCAGAATGTTACCATTGTGTAGCAGACCAGCTTTGATGCTGTCCTTAGATGCATCTATGAAAAGTTGCCAGTTGGTTTTATCATATTGTATTTTCCAGTTGCTCAAAAAGTTCAGTGATGTCATTACAAAAGTATAAGTCATTCGCCATGGTGAATAATGCAAGCAGATCCTCTGTACGTTTTCTGTACAGTGTTATCTTCACTTCTTTCTCAAGAAGATTACGTTCTTGAAGCCTTGATGCCAGAAACTAACTTTTCTCTTTGGTTAAATAGAGATCCCTGCACAAGTCATTTAGAGCCTCTTGAGAAAATGGTATTGGTTTATTCTCGCTTTCTGGATCATTGGGCTCCACACATTCACCACGGGAATGTTCATCAGCACTGCTGGAACTCTGCATTTCTTGATCTGGAGGTTTGGGCACAGGCAAATTTTCTGAGTGTTCTACTGAGCACATTGCTGATTGCAAATTTGGGTAAACAATGCGTTTCTTTTTCTTTGCTGTAGTACAGCCTGTAAAGTCATGGTGACAGAAATAGTAATCATTAGAGTGATCTTTCTGCTCACGCCAAATCATTGGCCCACCAAACTTCATGTGAACATTTTTTTCTGCATACCAGGCACTCAATGTCTTCACACATGAGGAGCCCATGACTTGTCCTGGTCTCCTTACAATCAAAGTATGCCTTGTGTATTTTCTTGATATGGTGTGTAATACTGCGCTTTTCTTTAGCAAAGTCAATTCACCACAGATATAACAGAATCTGTTTGGATCATTTTTGCACTGTCTTGTACTCATTGTTGAAAACAAATAAGATCTGAAAGATAAAAAAATAACATTAAACACAAGCTTTGAATCACATTGTAGGTATTACTAAGATTGGTCTCTAGCCCTGGTTTGAAACCCATTTTACAATGCAGTAGAGAATTTTATTCAATAATAATGACAAAAAGGGTGTACAGTGATAATTCTGTAGAAACCATGCCTAATTCAACAAAAAGAAGGCCAGAAATGGATTTCCCATGTCATTTTGCATATAAAAATGGCCACAGATCTCTTGTAGTTTTTTGAGTGTGGCACAGTGAATTTGACAACTAAAAAGAAAATGTCTTGGAACTACCTTAATTTCTGTTTATTCCCCATTATTGTCATTGTTGCTGTTGTCATTGTTATTGTCATCATCACTTCATGTTTGTTTTCCATGCTGGTATATGTTGGACAAATCTTTTGTGACCCTTTGACACACACTTAGCAAAACCCCTGCCACTCTCTGTTATTATGCCTAATTCTTGTTTGTTTTATGTGTGCATGTGCATCTATATTCTTGTGTGTGTGCTTCACTTCAGAAATGTAACTCCACATAGATTATTGGCGATTTTTCCTTATTTTCCCTTCTTTTTCTTTGGATTTTCCTCTTTCCAATGAAGAACTATGCTCGAAATGTTAACAACTCTCTCCTTTCACCAAACATGAAATTAATATATTGCTTGTGCACATCCTTGCTTTCGTTTTTTTTTTCTTTTTTCTCTGTTTTTTAATTGTTCGTTGAATTGACTATATATATATATAT
>NC_068982.1:77640216-77649576 GCF_001194135.2 Octopus bimaculoides | reverse complement strand
GCTCACAGAAGGAAAAGAGTAGAAGTTTTACATTTTGAGCATAGCTCTTCTTCAGAAACAGGAAAGTCCAGGACAAAGGAGGAAAAAAATCACCAACAATCACATGCGGTTACATTTTTGAAGTAAGTGACTGGAAGTGGGAATGAAGAGAAAATGCTTTCTGGAACAGGAGAGTGCGAAAATGGTCAGTATGTGTATGCGCAAGTGGTAGTGTGTATGTACATATATATATATATATATATATGTTTTACTTGTTTCAGCAACTGGACTGTGGTCATGCTGAGGCCCAGCCTTGATGGGTTTAGTCAAACAAATCAACTCCAGTACTTATTTTTTAAGCCTGGTACTTGTTCTGTCAGCCAAATATATTTGGACCACACATATATACAACAGGCTTCTTTCAGTTTCTATCTACTCACAAGGCTTTGGCTGGCCCAAGGCTATAATAGAATACATTTGCCAAAAGTGTCATGCAGTGGGGCTGAATCCAGAATCATGTAGTTAAGAAGCAAACTTCTTACCACACAGCCATGCTTCTGTGTGTGTGTATGTGTGTGTGTGTGCATGCGCATGCATGTGCATGCATGTTTGTGTCCTCCATCTCTCACTCTACTTTCACAATTTTACAAACTTACCTGCCCACTCATTCTCTTTAATCCCTGATCTGCTTAACTGCCTCACCCACCCACCCACCATCATTACTACTACCACCACCACATTTTCACCATTTTTTCTCTCTATCCTCTCTCCACCTGAGGCAGCCATGTTTTTTTCTCTACTACAAGACACCTTTTTCTGTCGCTGAATACTACACCTTCCTCAGTTGAGGGGTCTTGTCTTGCTAGTTATTTGGTGACTTCTACTGCTGGTGCCATATAAAAAGTACCCACTACATTCTGTAAAGAAATTGCCAGTTCCTATTGAATCATCCAGCCCATTGCCAGCATAGAAGGAGAACGTTGAATAACGATAGTGATGACAACGTTGAGTTTGTCGAACAGGATGACAAATCTATATCTCCATATTGTATGCAACCAATCATATATCACAGCAGGTACCATCTTGGTCAGCTGTTTCTGATTCATATTGATATCATTTAAAAGTTACTCATACCATCACAACAAATCATTAGATCATAGATAAACAGAGAATTTGTGATACTAATTGATTTTGCACCTTTACATTAACAATTGTTTCCTTCCCTCCCTCCTTCACTTAATTAGTCTTACTTCGATTATCAACTACTCTCTCTTTCTCTCTCTCTCTCTCTCTCTCTGTCTATATACACACACACACACACATACACACATATATAACCCAATGTCTTGGTCATAGTTATCTGTGAAATTAAATGCCATTATATTTGACAGGTACTTTGTTAGTGTATGTATGTATACTCATACATTCATGTACACATGCACACATATATACATACACACACATTCACACACATACACGCACAAATGTGTGTGTGTGTGTGTGTGTGTGTGTGTGCATGAAGTGTATGTTCATTGGAACAAAAGGTTTCAAATGACAAAAGAACTGTTTATGTGGAACTTTGTTTCACCTGACAGCGTATTCAACCAATGAAGAACAGTTTTCTTTCTGAATTTTATAAAAGTAAAAAAGATAGAAAGCTTCATTATATTTATTGTAAAATGAGTTTTTATTGATCTTGAAAGAATGAATGGCAAAGTCGACCTCAGCAGAATTTGAACTCAGATTGTAAAGACAGATAAAATGCTGCTAAGCATTTTGCCTGGTGTACTAACAATTCTGCCAGCTCACTTCCTTATAAATAGCAGAAAATATTAGTGGTAAATGAAGTTAACTGTAAAATGGGACTGCTAAGGTATTTCATTGCCTTTATTTTTATTTTCTGGCATCTTTGAAACAAGTATGCTGATATTTCATAGATGTGAAAGCACAAGAATGGCTGTATTGTTAACAAGTTCACTTTGCAGCCATGAGGTTCACTCCCAGTAGGTGAATTTGGTCGATGTGTGTGTGTATATATATATATATATATATATATATGTATGTATGTATGTATGTATGTATGTATCATTTAATGTCTGTTTTCCATGCAGACATGGGGGTTGGGTGGTTTGACAGGAGCAGGCAAGCCAGAGGACTGCACCAAGCTCTCCTGTCAGCTTTGGCATAGTTTCTATGACTGATTGACTGATGCCCTTCTGTGTGTGTGTGTGTATTTGTGTTTGTCTCCCACCCCACTGCTTGATAACCAGTATTGATTTGTTTACCTCCCTGTAACTTTGGGGTTCAGTTAAAGAGACCAATACAATAAGTACCAGACTTAAAAAATAAGTATTCAATGAGAACTCTTTAAGGAGTGCTCCAACATGACCACAGTCCAATGACTGAAACAAGTAAAAGGTAAAAGAATCACTTTTCCCCTGTGTCTTTACTCTTTTCCACTTCTTTGCAATCTGGAACATCTAACCTGAACAAACCTTGTACTTTTAGCTTCTCCCTTTACTAAATACACCTGATATTTAGCTTCTCTTCTAGGTAGTTAATATATATCTTTACTTCCCACTGTCTTTCTAGGCTTGTCTCTTGGTTTTCATGGTTCTATCTATCACACTATATTACCTCTATAGTCACCTTACATCTTACCAAAACCTTGCCTCAGCCATGGATATTCTCTGCTGCTTGCAATAGGTTGTTGTCTAGAAACTCTCAGTACTATAGGTTGCATGATGCTGTCCCCTTCTCCTTCCCATCAAATGCATCAATTAGTGCATCTCTGGACCTATGTCTGGCCTTGGGGTCTTCAGCTTCCATTTCTTCTTTCACCGAAGTGTGTTGTGTTTCTGAGTCAATCAAGTTTTTAACCTAATGTCACTGGTCACTAGTTTAATACATGCAACATATTGTTTAGATTAGTATTGCAATGCATAGTTTGTCTTCTATGAAAGCATGGAAAGCAACTGTGAAAATGGCAATGATGATAGAGAGAGAGAGAGAGAGACACACACACACACACACACACACACACACACACACACACACACACACACACACACACACACACACACACACACACGTATGTATGTTTACATGCATGTGAATATCTTTTGATGATGTCATCAACAAACACTGTAAGCACTGACAAGAAAACTAAACAATCAGTGGTATGTGTTTAGCAGTGAATTGGACATACAATATCTTGTCATCTTTCCATTAGAAATGCTCTGAACCAGCATTTCTAATGTAACCAACTGCTATTTTTCACCAATTTACCATATAAATTACATAAAGATGAAAAAAAAAAAAGAAAATACACAAATATGACATGGTGAATTCTGTGAGGATATTGATATGCAGCAAGAGGTTTAAAACACTGCTACTAACTTAGCTGTTTGTGTATGAGACAACTTGCTGCTTGTTGTAAGAATAAAGTTAATACATTGTTTGGCTTAAACCAAACATACTGTAATATTGAAAAAATGTTTTAAAATAAAAACAGTCACAGAGAAAAGGCTATAAATTAAAGAGAAGAGAAATGAACATGTTGGAAAATAGAGGAATAGAAGGAAACTATTTTATTCAGTAGAAAAGGCAAATATCTATAAGAATGTAGCACCAGACATAGTCACACCAAATTGATTGTGGTTGTATTCTTTACAGAAAACTTGTGAGCCAGAGCAGCTATCAGTTACAGATTAATTTTTGATTTTATTGATTGCCATCTGGACACTAAGAAATTGTGCCAACTCAAATAGTACCATAAGCCAATTTCTAATCCAGAATCAGCTTTTACTCTTATTTCAACTGTTCTTTCCAAAGATTGTGTTTATTTAACTAGACAAGGCAAACATTTATAAGTAGCTAAAAACAAACCTGGCTAGTCTAGATGGGTGAACATACCGAAACAATACTTTAATAAAACTACAACAGATGCACATCAGCTGCTTATGAAAATATAATCAATAACATGTTTGTGTATTTAAATAGTAGTTCCTTGTTTAAGACAGTGAAATTTCAGATAAATAAAGATGTGACAATATTTTAATTGAAAGGAATTTCTTTTGTGTAAATAAACACTTAACAAGAAGGTCTCTATGTCTGCTTTTGACTACATAGATCCTAAAACAATCAACAAAAGTGTGGTACAAGCTACCAAGTCATACTCACTTTTGAGTGACAGCTAAAAGATGACATAAATGCATGTATGTGTATGTAAGTATAAAGCATAGTAAATAGGAAAAAACTCATTAAACCATTGCAATTTTAGTTTTTGTGCATATTAAACAGTCATTTTTAATATCATTATCCTCATTTTATGTATGTTTTCTATAACAACACAGGTTGGATGGGCCTTTACAATTGAAGTTTGTATTTGGAGTTACTTTCCTCCTGCACATCATGGAACCACTCCTTACCTACCTGTTTATTTTGGCATGGTTTTACAGCAGGATGCCCTCCTAACTCAAACTAATTTACAAGGTATACTGGGGGTAATTTATCATAGCACCAGCAGTGAAGTTGCCATGTTCTCAAAGAAACAAGAGCATTCTCTCTAACCTGTGATGTTTCCATTCATCTGTTATCTATTTTATACAGTGTACTGAGTCCATTTTGTCATGACACTAGCACTAGAGAGGTTGTCATGTTTTTTGTCTAAGATAAATGTGACTAAGAGAGTGACAAGAAGAGAGAGTGTGAGTGAGATGGGTAAAGCAGACTGATAAAAAATTTTAAATGGGTAGGAAGGGAATATTGAAAGGGAAACAGAAATAGTTGCTTGTTGCTTGTTAGTAAGGGAATTGAAAAGAAAAATAACACGGGTGACATGATGGTATAGCAATAAAGATGACAGAAGGTAAGACAGCAAAAGAGAGAGCGGGTGATGGCAAAGAGGATTGGAAACAAACAGATCAAAAGTTATCTTTCATTACACAGGTAGGTGATATGTTAATGAAGAGAGCTGTGGAAGCAGACTTAACAAGAATATAATAGGCAAGAGACTAATATAGATATGTTATGTCTCCCAAACATCATCACCACCAGTATTTTAACAACCATTTTGCTATACTTGCACTAATGGGTGGATCTTCTCCCAGAACCATGTGTTACCACTTGTCACAACTCATGAGATCTATCTTCACCTCATCATCCCATGTCACCCTTGAGCATCCTTTTCCACCAGTTCTTTCCACTTTCAACATTAAAAACTTCTATACACAACTGACATTTTCTATATACTTCACATACCTTTACCACTATAATTATCTCTCTCTCTCTCTCTCTCTCTACACACACAATGTATCTGATCCATCTGTTATCCAATTCTCAGCTTATTTGTACTCTATTGTTCATGCACACTGACATTACACATACAATATTATGTCTTAACTGAAGGCTAACAGTCAGACATTACACTGACTATCTTCTATGAGTAGTGAAACCTGTATGTAATAATGTGTTTTAAAACATTTTCTTTGTAATAATGTTACAAAGGGAATTGCACCTTTTCTGCTCATCTTTATTTCTCTTATGTGTATGTGCGTGTGCCTGCGTGCAAGTATGCCTTAGAAATTCACTTCTCAGTCATGTTTGAGGTTTAATTTTCATGGCATGGCACCTGTGAGTGGATTTGGTAGATGAAACTGAAAAGAAGCAATTGTGCATATGTGTAGGCGTGCACATGAACGTGCTTGTGTTTGTTTATGTCTGCTCTCACTTAGTCATGACATACTGTTGTTGTTGGTACATCACTTATAAATAACTTGACCACTGACTTTGTGCCTTTGAAGCCATGCGGTCATCTTTAGCATAAGGAAGGACATCCAGCTGTAAAACAACACCTCAGGGATATATTAATCTAATGATGAAATGGGCATAAACAAGAATGAACACACACACACACACATTTTTATCATGAATATTTTTTTAGTGCTCTTCAGAAGGCCTTTTGGGTTTATTTCTGTGAGGGTAAGTAAAAATTGTACATGCTCTTGTTTCTGTAATTTATTAAAACAAAAGCAGAGGTTGAACTATTACATCCTTTTACAACACAGTCTCCTTGCTTTTTGATGCACTTCTTCCAGCAATCCACAAGCTTGCTTATACCTCAAAGATTGTCTGAGCAATTCAAAGAAGTTGTAGTTGGAAGGAGTGAGATCCAGACTGTATGCAACAATAACTCTTGCTTTGACTGATTGCAACGATAAAACTTACTTTGACTACATACCTGAGGGTTTGGTGCACATTGCTGGTTTCAGTTTGTTAGCCAATATTTCACTATAGCCTACACTCATGACTGTAGACCTCTTTATCAGAGAATATTCCAGTATAGGCTGTTTTGTGACCCAAAAAATGGTTGTCATCACTTTTTCTGTAGAATGTTGAGTCTCGAATTTCTCTTTTGCTGGTGATTCCAGGTTTCCACTCTATACTCAGCCTTTTGGATTTGGATTCAATGTGATGGGCCCAGATCTCATGTCCTGTAACTATTGTTTCCCTAAAAGCTTCACCTTCATTGAGTAGTTGAGTAAGCTTTGACATATATCCACATGATTGCACTTATGAACTTCGGTAAGCTCTCTTGGCACCCATCTCACACAGACTTTAAGAGGCAAAGCTTGAAATGGATTATTTTTTATGCAAAACCATGACTTATTTGCAGAGAACATGCCACTTCATTGATGGTCACTTGTTGGTTTGCCAGAATCATCACTTAAGCTTGTTGAATTTTCATGCCAGTGGTGAAGATTGATAGGCATCATGGTCCCTCTTCATGCTTCACTCTTGTCCATCCACTTTTAAACTACTTGATCCTCTCATACATACTTCTATGCAATAGAGTGCTGTCCCTGTATTGTCCTTGCTATGAATTTCAGCCTCTGACACACCTTCAGACTAGAGAAATCAGATCACTGATCTTTTGTTCTTCCTTGATGCCAGTAAAATGGCCATGTTTGTAGCACAAGAAAGAAAACTGGAATAATCAAGGTTAAACTTTAGTTACATAACCTCAAGAGTACTACTTTTAGCATGTGAGCACTGAAGTCAGTGCAGTCAACATAAAGTAACTTTTGTCAAAAGTGTAGATAATTTTTGACTCCCCCTAGTAGTTTGCTTGAGTTATAATTTATCAAATAACTATAATTTTAGATAAAGTTTCACTAATTATTTTGTGTTATCTAATTCATTAGAATTGTCTACATTATTTAGCTATAATTTCTCTTTTGTTTTGTTTTTTTTTCTTATATTTCATGATCTTTGATTATTTAATAAGAATAATTAAAATCATTGCGATATCTTTAATACTGTTGTTCTGCAAAAAGTTTTCTTGAAAGATTTTTGCTCTTTGTTTATATTTCTCTATTCAAAATCTAGACTGTGTGATCTTTCTATTATCATGATAGACACCAAAATCAATAAATTGACAAACTTACATTCTAAATCGAAATCTTTTGGCATTAACTTTGCCATATGATGTTTGTAGAATACAGAGGTTGACCATTTAATTAGCTGTTTCTTTAACTTAAACTTTCTGACCTTGTACCTCTGCTAAAAATTATTATAAACACCATCTTCATTGTTTAACATCTGTTTTCCATGCTGGCATAGATTGGATGGTTTGACAGGATCTGACAAACCAGAAGACTGCGCCAAGCTCTAATGTCTGCTTTGGTAGTGTTTCTATGGCTGGATGCCCTTCCTGATGCCAATTACTTCACAGATGGTGGTAGGTGTGAAAGGAGAGTGGCAGATGGACAGAGATGGAGATAGAGGTGAATGAAGGGAATGGTGAACATGAGTAGAGGCGTGGTCAATGGTGATTACCAATTTGGAAGAGGAAAGGTGGGCTTTATTATATTCCATGCTGTCTCAAAATATGCTTGTATTCCAATCGTGGTGAGTTATTTTGTAAAAGAAAACAAAAAAAATTTCTTTATAGTCTTTAGTTGTTTTGTTAATTTCATCTGCTGTTCTTCTAGTTGTTCTGGCCTTGCTGGAACACTTCTATAACTTCCTCTAATCTTTTACTATATCTTGTACGAGACATCTCGTAAGTCTGCTTTTCTAGTTATTTGGTTGTGTGTATTTTTAAAGATATGTGAGTTGTTTTGTTCAATGTTCATTGTTCTTTCAAAACTGTTGCTATTGTACTCTTTCCAGAAAATGCAAAAATAAATAAATAAAAAGAAAAATCAATATTTGTATTATTGGAGTGTTTGCAGTTTTTTGTCCCCCACCTTTTTTTTCAATTATTGTTTCCATAGACTTGCTTTTGGTGTTATACTGATTTCAGTTGCTAGCATTTAACTTCTATGTTTAGTTGAACAAAAAAATCTCATAGTTTTATTTCTAACAATAACCACCTTGCAAGCAAATACAGTATATAACACTCTTTTTATTTTTATTTCAGGATCATTGTCTTGGCCTCAACACTTGTTATGGTCGACTTTACTTCCGATTTGGTCTGCATGAGAGACTTAAAAGGTCATATATTTGGATATCTTGTCATTCTTTCCGTCTGCCTTTTAGTTGAAATAACTATGGCTTGGGTTAGTATGCGAGGAAGTATTATAAACACTGAACCACGATGGTGCATGCAGTATATCATCTATATTCGGTTATGTAAGTATATTTATATTTGAATTTATGTCATTTTAAAGCTGACATTTGGAACTTAAAATTTCTTTCTAGAGCTTTACGGAAGCAATCTTTATAAACTAATTAAATTAACAAAATATTCAAATATGACTAATTCAAGAAACAATTACCTAATATTTTACTTTTGTTTAGTTGTTTTTAGTTAGCAGAAAACAAAGTCCTTGAAGTTAAAATGAAAATTAAATGTTCATAAGTGGCAGAAAATAAATTCCTCAAGAAATATATATATTTATAGCAAGTCTGTTGAAATATTGTAATTTCTATTGAGATGATAGATTTCCTTTTTACTACAGCCCTTGTCTGGAATAGGTAATGCAATTTTTTATGCTAAGAATTTATTTACTAATCATTATATGACCACTTAATGTCCAGTTTTTATGTTTGTTGAGGCAGATTTACTAATGAATGACATCACTCGTATAATGGTGATGATCATTCACAACTATTATGTGAGGTCAAGATAAAGGTACACACACACAGGACATGTTTCTTTCAGTTTCTGTCTGGCAAATCTACTCACAAGGTATTGTTGGCCTAGGGTTATAGCAGAAGACACTTGCCCAAGATGCTGTGCAGTGGGACTGAACCTAAGATCACATGGATAGGAAGTGAGCTTCTCTACCTCATACCCTACCTGCACAAAATACAATTTCTTTCTGAGGATCGATCTATCTATCTATATATATATATATATATATATATATATAT
>NC_068982.1:77635857-77639656 GCF_001194135.2 Octopus bimaculoides | reverse complement strand
TATATATATATATATATATATATGCTGCCTCCAAGAAGTAAGGTGGAGAGGAGGTTCTACTAGGTTCCTCACAGGCAAAGAACACAAGTACAAGATTTTCTGGGCAGGGAACACTGATGGGGTCAGGGCTGTGGGTATACTTCTTGCAGAGAAATGGGTTGATAAGGTAATCAAGGTAGTTAGAGTATGTGACAGAGTACTTAAGATTAGATTAGTGCTTCACCATAGGTTGGCTACTGTTATCTCAGCCTATACCCCTCAACCGGGGCGGGCAGAAAGACCAATTTTATGACACCCTATTGCAGACTACCTTGTTGACGAATGACAGGGACTTTCTCTTTGTGGCTGGTGATTTCAATGGACATGTTGGACAACATACAGGGGGCTTCCATGGCGTACATGGAGGCTATGGCTTTGGTTCCCGCAACGAGGAGGGAACCAGACTACTGGAGTTCTGTGATGCAAATGATCTTATGGTTTGCAATACCAACTTCAGGAAACCTGCCTGTCACCTAGTCACCTACTGTTCTGGCAGACACACTAGCCAAATTGACTACATCCTCACCAGAAAAAGGGAAAGAGGACTGCTTATAAATACCAAAACCTTCCCAGGCAAAGAATGTACCCCTCAACACAGATTAGTAGTTAGTGACTTCGGGATAAGGGCTGAATGGATGTCCAGAAGTAGACCAGCTTGGAGGAGAAGGGTCTGGAAGCTTAAAGATCCTGCAAATAGACAGAGATTTAGAGATGTGTTACTCGAAGCCTTCAAGTGGAGGCGCAATGGCCCAGTGGTTAGGGCAGCAGACTCACAGTTTCGATTCCCAGACCAGATGTTGTGAGTGTTTATTGAGCGAAAACACCTAAAGCTCCATGAGACTCCGGCAGGGGATGATGGCAAACCCTGCTGTACTCTTTCACCACAACTTTCTCTCACTCTTACTTCCTGTTTCTATTGTGCCTGTAATTCAAAGGACCAGCCTTGTCACACTGTGTCATGCTGAATATCCCTGAGAACTACGTTAAGGGTGCATGTGTCTGTGGAGTGCTCAGTCACTTGCACGTTAATTTCACGAGGAGGGTGTTCCGTTGATTGGATCAACTGGAACCCTCAACGTTGTAAGCGACGGAGTGCCAACAACACTCGAAGCCTTCGACGAAATAGAAAGGGATATAGCATCACATGATGTGGAAAACAACTGGATGTTTCTACAGGACAACCTGCTGAGAGCCACTGACCAGATCTGTGGATGGTGCAAAGTCCCCTCTCGACCCAAAGTAACGTGGTGGTGGAACAATGTAGTTGACAGGGCTATTAGACAAAAGAAACAGGCTTGGAAGGACTGGAAGAACAGAAGTAGCAGGGAATTGTATCAGACTGCCAGAAGGGAAGCTAGGAGACAGGTTTATTTAGCCTGTCTCCTAAATAAAGCAGATAAGAAAACATTTGCCGATATTCTGCGCCATTAGGATGAAAGACTTTAAGTATTTCATGTTGCAAGACAGTGTAGGAGAGAGAATCGTGATGTTGTTGGAGAGAAATTTGTCCGCATGGATGATGGTTCACTTGCACTAAATGAGGCTGCAAAGTGAGAGGTTTGGAGACTCCACTATGAAAGATTGCTTAATAGAAAGAATGAATGGGAGAAAGAGAGTCTGCCGAATGTTGACCCAACAGAGGGACCAGCTATCCTAATTGACAGTATCTTGGTAGATAAAGCAATCAAGAGTATGAAGACAGGGAAAGCCCCCGGCCCATCAGGACTACGGAGATGCTCAAAATATCTGGCAATGTTGGCTATAGCCTAGTCACTCGTATAGTTAACCAGGTGATACACGAAGGAGTCATACCCAATGACTGGTGTAGCAGCACCATAGTCAAATGCTACAAAGGTAAAGGTGATGCTTTAGACACAAACAATTACAGAGGTATCAAGTTGTTGGACAAAGTAATGAAGGTCACGGAGAGGGTCATAGCCCAACTAATTAGGGAGAGAATCAGCTTAGATGAGATGCAGTTGGGATTCGTGCCACGAAAAAGCTCCACTGATGCTATATTTCTGGTAAGACAGCTGCAGGAGAAATACCTAGCCAAAGATAGACCTCTGTACCTGGCTTTCGTTGACATGGAGAAAGCCTTTGATACGGTCACCCAATCCCTTATCTGGTGGTTAATGAGGAAACTAGTGATAGATGAATGGTTAGTGAGAGCTGTGCAAGCCATGTACAGGGACGCTGTCAGTAAGGTGAGGGTTGGCAATGAGTACAGTGAAGAATTCCAGGTAGAGGTAGGGGTCCACCAAGGTTCAGTCCTCAGCCCCCTCCTATTTATTATAGTCCTCCAGGCAAGAGCACAGGAATTCAAGACAGGTTGTCCCTGGGAGCTCCTCTATACTGATGACCTTGCTCTAATTACTGAGTCACTATCAGAACTAGAGAAGTTTCAGGTGTGGAAACAAGGATTAGAATCGAAGGGCCTTCGAGTCAACCTAGCTAAAACCAAAATCCTAATAAGTAGAAAGGTAGACAAACCCCAAACCCCTTCAGTAGATGGCCCTGCTCGAACTGTAGAAAAGGCGTAGGTAGAAACTCTATACAATATACCCAGTGTAAGCTAAGGACACATAAGAGGTGCAGCAATATCAAAGGCAGGCTAATCAACAAGATAGTTTTTGTATGTGGCAGATGCTCAGGTGCAATAAAGACTGCAAACAAACAGGAAACAACTTCTATCTCATTCCAGGGAGAAAAACTAGACGTAGTTGATAGCTTCCGCTTTCTGGGTGACCAAGTTAGTAGTGGGGGTGGGTGCACTGAAAGTGTAGCTGCTAGAATAAGAATAGCCTGGGCCAAGTTCAGAGAGCTCTTACCTCTGCTGGTGACAAAGGGCCTCTCGCATTAGCATTAAAAGACAGACTGTATGACGCATGTGTATGAACAGCCATGCTACATGGTAGTGAAACATGGTTCGTGACTGCTGAGGACATGCGTAAGCTCACAAGGAATGAAGCCAGTATGCTCTGATGGATGTGTAATGCCAGTGTGCATACTTGACAGAGTGTAAGTACCTTGAGAGAAAAGTTGGACTTGAGAAGCATCAGTTGTGGTGTGTAAGAGAGACGATTGTGCTGGTATGACCATTTGGCGATAATGGATGAAGATACCTGTGTAAAAAAGTACCACAGCTTAGTGGTTGAGAGAACCTGTGAAAGAGGTAGACTCAGGAAGACCTGGGATGAGGTGGTGAAGTACGACCTTCAAAAATTAGGCCTCACTGAGTCAATGACTAGTGACCGAGACCTTTGGAAATATGCTGTGCGTGAGAACACCCGGCAAGACAAGTGAGACCATAATCCGTGGTCTTTACCAAGGGTGTAGCCAGCCGATTTATGTGTACCTTTCCTTCTTTGGACACAAAACCCTGCTTGCGAAGACCTGTTGAGGCAAGTGAAATCGAAATTGAACTAAATTCGATGACTGGAACCCATGCCAACCTTCCTTCATTGGACACTAAACTCAGCTTGCAAAGACCTGTTGGGGCAAGTGAGATCGAAACTGAACCAAATTCGATGACTGGCACCTGTGGTAGTGGAGCACTAACAGCACCATCTGAGCGGGATAACTGCCAGAGCAACAGTCTCACTTCCGTGCCGGTGGCACGTAAAAATCACCATTTGAGCACGATCGTTTCCAGCTTCACCTTACTGGAACTTGTGGCGGTAGCATGTGAACAAAACATTGGACTCACACCTGTGCAGGTGGCACGTAAAAAAACACCATTTGAGTGTGGCCGTTGCCA
>NC_068982.1:77635031-77635757 GCF_001194135.2 Octopus bimaculoides | reverse complement strand
GCCCATGTGGCGCAAAAGAGCGAAGAGAGAAGATTAATCCCTGTTCACGGTGCAAACGGGAATCCGGATGGCCCCTGTGCAAGGACAATCCAAACATGGACAGGTGTTGCTGCTGCAAGAAGTGACCAGTGGAGCGGAAATGGTGTGACACCGGGGTGTCATTGCAAAGGTGGATGTCTCGGAGGTGTTCTGCAAATCAGTTGGCCAGGCGGCGCCCCGTTTGTCCGATGTACAGAGAATGGCAGAGAGAGCAGGAGATGCAATAGATGATGTTGGTAGAAGTGCAGGTGGAGGAGTCGGTGATGCGATAAGGTCAATGATAGGTATACATATATATATATAAATATATGCATATATATTGTATGTCTTCTACTATAGCCTTAGGCCGACCAAAGCCTTGTGAGTGGATTTGGTAGACGGAAACTGAAAGACGCCCCTCGTGTATATATATATATATATATATATATATATGTATGTGTTTGTATGTCTGAGTTTGTCCCCCCAACATTACTTGACAACCGATGCTAGTGTGTTTATGTCCATGTCACTTAGTGGTTCGGCAAGAGAGACTGATAGAATAAGTACTAGGCTTACAAAGAATAAGTCCTGAGGTCAATTTGCTCAACTAAAGGTGGTGCTCCAGCATGGCCGCAGTCAAATGACTGAAACAAATAAAAGAATGTATATACATATATACATACATATATATATGTATATATATACATA
>NC_068982.1:77633426-77634748 GCF_001194135.2 Octopus bimaculoides | reverse complement strand
TATGTCTTCTACTATAGCCTTAGGCCGACCAAAGCCTTGTGAGTGGATTTGGTAGACGGAAACTGAAAGACGCCCCTCGTGTATATATATATATCATCATCATCATCATTTAACGTCCACTTTCCATGCTGGTATGGGTTGGATGGTTTGACTGAGGGCTGGTGAGGCAGAAGGTCGCACCAGTCTCCAATATGATCTAGCAAGGTTTCTACACCTGGATGCCCCTCCTAATGCCAATCACTCTGAGAATGTAGTGGGTGCTTTTACGTTCCACCAGCACGAGGGCCTGTCAAGTGGTACTGGCATTGGCCATGCTTCAATGGTGCTATTTCCATGTGCCACTGGCATGAGAGCCAGTCAACGGCCCTGGCAGCGATTACGCTCGAATGGTGCTTTTAATGTTCCACTAGCACAAGTGCTACTCAGGCAGTACTGTCATTAGGCATGACAGCGGTTTCACTTGCCTCAACAGGTCTTTGCAAGCATAGTTTATTGTCCAATGATTGAAGGGTACTCTTAAATGGGGTGGTTATATAGCACAGGCACAGGCCACAGTTGGCTTGCCAGGTCTTCTCAAGTACAGCATATCTCCAAAGGTCTCAGACACTTGTCATTGCCTCGGTGAGGCCCAATGTTTGAAGGTCATGCTTCACCTCCTCATCCCAGGTCTTCCTGGGTCTACCTCTTCTGCAGGTTCCCTCAACTGTTAGGATGTGATATTTTTTCACACAGCTGTCCTCATCCATTCGCAGCACAGGCCCACACCAGCACAGTCGTCTCCCTTGCACACCACATCTGATATTTCTTTAGTCCAACTTTTCTCTCAGAGCGCTGAAACTCATGAATGCACACTGACATTACACATCCAGTGGAGCATACTGGCTTCATTCCTTGCAAGCTTACACATGTCCTCAGCAGTCACGGCCCATATTTCACTGCCATGTAGCATAGCTGTTCACACAAGTGTCATACAGTCTACCTTTTACTCTAGTGAGAGGTCATTTGTCACCAGCAGGGGTAGGAGCTCTCTGAATTTTGCCCAGGCTATCCTTACTCTAGCAGCTACACTTTCAGAGCATCCACCCCCGCTACTGACTTGGTCACCTAGGTAATGAAAGCAAATCACAACCAACATCTACCACAAACCTACAGACTCACAACAATACCTCCTTTTCAGCTCATGCCACCCAAAACACACCAAGATAAATATCCCTTTCAATTTAGCTAAAAGAATTTGCACCATTGTCTCTGACCCAACCACTCGAGAAATACGCTTACAAGACCTCAAAAAAACACTATTACAATGCCAATATCCCTCCACA
>NC_068982.1:77628034-77632292 GCF_001194135.2 Octopus bimaculoides | reverse complement strand
TTCTTACACACACAGCTTCACTTGATTCAGGTGGAAGTAAAAATTTAGATTACAATTTATTTTGTCATTTTTCTTCTGCCATTGGACTACATGTGCGTTACTTCAGCATCATCATTCCATAAAATGTGTTGAATGGGAGAAAAATATTGAAAAAACATCAATACATATGAGAGTGAAAAGGAAGGGTGGTTTGGGTTGTGCTAGTAACAACAGCAAAAGTTCCCTTGAATTGTGCACCGTTTCCTCTGAAAATATTTACAATTCATTTTTTTTTATTACCAAAAAAAGTCTCCTCCTCCCATGGTTTTAAATTAAAAAGGAAAATGGCCAAAGTCGGTTTATTAAAGAATGCCATGCAGTGGCATCAAATCCAAGATCTCATGGTTTGTGAAGCACATGTCTTAATCATTCAGCCATACCTAACCTACAGATTATACCTGAAATTCAAAGGTTCAGCCTTGTTGTACCTAGTATCATGTTGATTTTGTTTCAGAATGATGTCAAGAGTACGTTTGTCTGTGGAATACTTGACCGCTTACATGCTAATTCAGTATGCAAGAAATTCAGTTAATTGAAAACTAAATCCTCATCATTGGAATTGACAGAGAAGCATCCATATTTAAATGTGTGTGAGTGTGTATGCATGTGTGAATGTACATATATGTGTATGAGTGTTCATATGTGTGCATCAGTGTGCATACATGTATGTACCTATGTACTGATATGCATGAATGGTTAACAATTTCGTTTTGTACTTGAGAGGTCCTTCGTTTTGTCCACTGCAGAGCACCTTAAGCATGCACTTTCTGCCATAACCTCAGATTGACTCAAGCCTTGTGAATAAAATCAGCAAGACAGAAACTATGTTGAAGTCCATTGGATGGACTTCAACATTTCTTTATTTCAAATGACCAGCCTTATCACATTACAAAATCTTGTTAATTCTGCCTGAAGATTACATTAACCCTTTAGCATTTAAACAGGCCATATCCGGTCCAAATATGCTATCTGTTTTATGTTCTAACCAACCAGATCCATCCTATCATACATACCTTCCATTGCTATTCTAAAAATATACAATCACATCATCAAAATTTTGAAGCTGCAAAATAATGCATTATTAATTAAAAACAATGTTAATGAAAAGGCATTGCATTTGATAGAACAATCTGCATGTTAAAGGGTTAATGGTATTTGTGTTTAAAGAACACTCAGCCACTTTGAACTACTGGAATATTCATAAATGAAAATGACAAGATCATCCTTGAAAGGATTTATTTACTAATTTACTTTTTGCCTTTGTATGTAGTACAAGTATGTGATTAAATGTATATATTCCTATAAATATATATGTGAAAGATCTCCAGTTGTCAGATAATTTTGTTCATTTTTTTTTTTAACATCTATATTATTCTTGTTTTATTCATCAACACTTAAAATTTATTCAAATTTCAAAAATGATTAACAAACATTGTAGAGGAAGACTGGAGTTACAAAATGACATAAAACACTATAATAAAAATATTTTTTGTATTAATTCAAATAACATAGGAAAGGATATTAAGAAATGGGAAAGGGAGAGGTGAACTAATGAATTTCTCTGAGAACCCATAATGATTTAAACAGTTACTGACAACTCATGATAATTTAAACATTTACAAATATTTATTTTCCACTACAGTAATACCTCAACATATTGCAGTTCACCTATCATGGTCTATTATTTAAGTTTACATTGATTCCTCCATGGTGTTGTTTTGCTTTTATAATAAAAAAAATATATACAAATCATAAAAATAAAAAAATATATATATACAGTACAGTACTGTTTCTACTTGGCAGATTTTCACCTTTCACGGGGTTTTGGAATGTAACACCTGCAATAGTTGAGGGATTATTGTATTTTTGTGATTTTACTAAATTAGTATTTAATTTTCTTTTCATACAGTCATTCTACTAGTAGAGTTGGCTTGGCTAATCGTTGGAGTTGTTTGGACGGCAAAATATTACCAATCATGTGCCTCAGGTTCAGTGAACAGAATTGTTCTTGGTAAGTTTCTAAATTCTCTATATTTCTCCCAGTGTGTGTGTGTGTGTGTGTGCATCGTCTTCTATCTTTTACTTGTTTCAGTCATTGGAAGGTGACCATGCTGGGGCACTGCCTTCGAGGCTTTCAGATGAAAACATCAACCCCAGTTTTAAATTTTCTTTTTAAATCTAGTACTTATTGTATCTACTTCTTTCACTGAACCACCAAGTTACAGGGATGTTTACAAACCAACACTGGTGTTACATAATGGAGGAAACAGACACAAACATACGTGGACACACACACACACACACACACAGATACAAACACACGCCAAATTTTCCACATCATGCCAGTAATATACAGGGATTGTACAAAGTTTGGACAAACATTGGACAGGGGTTGTACAATGACTGAGGCCCAAAGCTTCATCAGAGAAATTATAATGTTAGGAATCTATACATATAATATATATATATATATATATATCTGTATGAGTTAGAGGTTAAGCAACCATCTAAGGGATAATAAATATCCCATATACTACTGGATGTATACCTATGTATTTATATCCAAGTGCTTACTATTTCAGGGCAGTATCACAATTGAATACTAGGTATGAGTGGGGATAAAACAGAAATTTACCCAGAATTTATAAGGCAAATAAAAAAATGGAGAGGATAATCAATTGACAAACATCAGCCTGTAGACATTCATTTATATCTATTTATTAATTGATATTTGATAATTGATATCTATTTATTAATTTATTAATTGATAATGCATTGCATCTTGAATGTCTTATCGCATATCCTTTCATCAACCCAAACCTTGTAAGTGAAATTAAGTGAATAGAAACTGTGTGGAGGTATACTTCATGGTTTGTACCAGTAATTAAAAGGGCCTACCTTGTTACATCACACACTGTTTCATGCTGATGCTACCTGAGGCTTACGTCAGGAGTGTGTGTGTCTTGTGCTATAATTCCATGAATACAGCTAATTTTGTTGTTCAAATAACTGCAAAACTCATCATTGAGGCGTTTTCACACAGGGTCATGTGAATTCTAAGGAAGGTTATATCATAATATAAAGGGCACTTTAATAATGAAGGGAAAGAACATGGGCTTAAACTTGGTATTCATTTATCTCATCTGTTACATATGTTTCAGTATTCGGTAACACATGATAATAGACTATAAATTATGTATACTGCCCTTATGAGGTGAATCTAAGGATTCACCTCATAAGGGCAGCATACATAATTAAATGCAGACAAACAAAAAAAATTCAAGCAGACAAACAAAAAATTGCATTTATAGTGTGACATCATATGTTACTGAGTACTGAGACATATGTAACATGAAATATAAGAATACAAAGTTCAAGCCCATATTTTTTTCTCTCATACTATACAAATACACATACAAACTCACTCACATACCATACAGATATCTCAAAAGTTATAGACACCCATCATTATATATAATTTATTAATAATAGGCAGAAGTTACAGAGTGACTCAAGAGTGAAAGTTTCATATATTAAAACTTATCAAACTGGTTTCAAATCAAAGAGATTACATTTATATATAAGTGGTAATGATATTTCCTGGATTGTTCTAGAAAAAAACGTCTAAAAGGAATAACAATGTCACATGGATAATGCATACTTTTTCAAATGGTTTTCCTGTTCCTTGGTTCAGTATGAATGAATGAACAAAAAAAAAAAAAGGGAAATTTAAAGATATGTGTGTTTACATATGCACTTATAAATATGAGTCCTGGTGAATATGTATGCAAGCATGTAAATACAGTATGTACATGAATATACCCATCAACACGTACCTAGACACATACATATCAGGTCATCCCATAAGTCCTGTCCAATTTTACGTTTTTTAAAATTGAATGAAATTTAATAGTATTTTAGAATGTCTAATGGAATTGAAAATTATTTTTATGCATTTGTGTACATTTAAACTAACTAAATATTATTTTACAGAATAATAGAATTAAAATTTCTTTGATTAAAACCCTTTCTAACATAGAAGTATCCAAAGAGCATTTGAGGCACATAATGCTTTATGAGTACAAAAACGGAAACTCTGCAGCCGAAGCGACTCAAAACATACACTCAGTTTATGGGAAAGAATGTTTGAATGAAAGAACTTGCAGAAGATGGTTTGCAAAATTCAGAAGTGGAGAGTTCAGCCTTGAAGATGAAGATC
>NC_068982.1:77624084-77627519 GCF_001194135.2 Octopus bimaculoides | reverse complement strand
ATGTTTCATCAGGACAATGTGCGACCCCACACTGCAAAGATCACATCACAGAAGATCGAAGAGCTTGGTTTGGAAAAAATTCTTCATCCACCTTATTCTCCTGACCTTGCTCCTTCAGACTACCATTTGTTTCATAGTTTACAGAATCATTTGGGGGACATAACTTTCGCAAGCCAGGAGGAGGTCGAAACTGACATTTTAGAGTTCTTCGCTTTGAAACCAAAAAAGTTTTACATTGATGGGATTAAAAAGCTTGTAAATAGATGGAAGGAAGTCATAGATAATCAGGGAAAGTACATTGATGATTAAATTTCAATTAAATATAACATTTGATTACTTGTTTTCTTTATTCAAAATTCAGACAGAACTTATGGGATGACTGATATATTCATGTAAGTATATTCATGCATTCCCACACACATGCATATACATATGTATAAATACAAGAGAATACATACATAGGTGCATAAATGTATGTGTGTATACATACATACATGCATACATATAGGCACATACATGCATACACATACACACACACACACACACACACACACTATTAAGTGACTTGTGAGGAATGGTTAATTTTAAACATTATTGGGTCATTACTGAAAACTCTACAAAGTGTACTGCAAGTCAGTTTGGTGGAGTTATAACCTCTTCAAACTGTGTCCAGCTGCCATTACAAGCTAATAAAATACTTGTCAATTTTACAGTGCTCCTGTTACAGTGATGAACTGTTCCTACAACAGGACACCTACTTAGAGCTAGGTGAACTGAACTTTTTGAGAATAACAAGCTTTAGTGTCTTGGCCATGTTGCTGATTATATATATAATACACTACATAAGCCTACATTAGTATAGAAAATGTTGACTAATCAAAGAAAAATATCAAAAAGTTTATCATGTTACCGTCCCACCACATCTTCTTTCTCCTCCAGATATTTGATTTATTGATAAAATATCAGAGTCCCATAATTAAGTCCCATTTCCAGCAGCTTGTACTTTGTTATAGCAATTATGTGCAACATCTCCATTGTGGCTGAGTCTGTTTTGTTTAAGAATCCTCTCCAGTTGCAGTCATTGTTCATTTGTTAAAAGCTGCTCTTCCAGATATATTTACTAACAATACTCTTTGATCTGATAACATTGCATGCAATAACTGCTTCACTGAAAGGAAGATTATCAGGGATAGCTTCTTTGTTTCATTAGTTTAGGCTTTAAGTAGCAACATTGCAAGGCTTATTATCATTTTACTTCGGAAGGGAGCTACAATACATGACTCAGATTTGTAATTGAATGACTTTCTGGAAAATAATAACATTTTTTGTTCTTCGTTTTTTCATTTTCAAATAACAGATTAAATCAAAAGCACATTTCTTTACGTCTGTTCCTTCTAGAAATACAAATCATCTAGTTTTTTATTTTTTATTTTTTTATTTAAGTCTTGTTGTTTTAAAGAGTTTATTAACCCTCATATGGCAGGAAAGGGTTGCATGAATGTGTGTGGCAAAAAGCAAAAGAATAGCTCTTTTTACGGGTATTTTTATACTTATTTTCACTTTAAATAAGTACAAAACTAAAATAATTATTAATCTCTTGCACAAGAAAATTTACAATCTCATTATTGAAAAGTGCTGTCAAATATTTGCTTTCATTTGGTGGTGGTGGTATCCATGTAAAATTTTTGAAACTTCAATTGATGTTATTTGCTTTTTAAGAGTTAAAAGAAGAAAAGAACTAAAAAAGATTTCTTTTGTATAATCTATGATGCCTATTGGTATGCTTTTCTATTTTATGACTTAATTAGATTAAAAAATGAGACTGAATAATTTTGGTATTTACATCTACACCTGGTATTTTTTAGTTCAAATCTTCCCAATGGTAGATTTATCATAATTTCATTTTATATAAAATACTAGCAATATTTGGAGGTTGCAGCTACTTATTACATCTTTTTCTACAAAACTTTTAAAATGTGTTGCTTGTCTCTGAAATTATTTCTAAGACATAAATCATCATATTTATCAAGTTCATCTTTTGCAATCACTAAAGGAAATCAAGAAAAATTCAGTTTATAACTTTTCAGAACTATTTATGGATAATTGTGAACATATCTTCATCCATTCTCTTTGTCAATGTATAATTATATCATAAAGCTTGTTCATTCATTCAATCATTTTATGTCCATTTTCCATACTAGCGTGGGTTAAATGAATATATTGTTGAAGCATTGTTTTATAACTGGTTACCCTTGCTGTTGCTAATCCTTAGCTGTTTTTTCAAGTAAGGGATCTCTTATTTCACACATCTTTGAAGATGTGAAGTGGACATTTTATGTAAAAAACACATAGACACATTCACAGCTTGACAAACAAACACCCAGTACATGCTTTAAGGGCACCCAGGTGTAGAAACCATGCCAAAACAGATACTAATGTCAAGTGATGGTGGGTGGACAAACACAGACACAAAGATACACATATAAATATATACACACACATATATAGATATATATAGATATATATACCATAAATAAATAAATGGACCTAAACACAGGTGTTATTCAAATTCTTTTACTTCCGACATATGTTTCGAAGACAACATTGGTATTATTCCAAAGGAATAAATGGTGTAAAATAATGTAATCTTCTCATCAGGGAAAGAAAAAGAATCAGACTCAACAATAAAGCATTTTAACAAATATGATGACTGTGTAAATGATGAACAGAACACTATTAAGTATTTTAAAAAACCGTTAGTAGATATGACATCAAAGGTAGCGCATATGAGGAGAAGGGGTAAAGAAATCAATAAGGAAAGAACTAATAAAGGAGAAATATAGAGTGATATGTGAGTTAAATAAATGTTCAACGGCTTGGAAATAGATATCTCTATTGGAAGTAAAGTGAAAGAAGAACTAAATGCTCAAACTATATAGATTGGCAGAAATCACCACATATTACTCTATATTTTTCCTTTATTAGTTCTCTCCTTATTGATTTCTTTACCCTTTCTCTTCATATGTGCTACCTTTGACGTCATATCTACTAACGGTTTTTAAAATACTTAATAGCGTTCTGTTCATCATTTACACAGTCATCATATTTGTTAAAATGTTTTATTGTTGAGTTTGATTCTCTTTCTTTCCCTGATGAGATTACATTATTTTACACCATTTATTCCTTTGGAGTAATACCAATGTTGTCTTTGAAACATATGTCGGAAGTAAAAGAATTTGAATAACACCTGCGTTTAACTCCATTTATTTATTTATACTATATAAACTACTGCACATTAACCTGGAGTTTCTGCCTTTGAACAGGTTGCTACATCCTTGTTACTTGTGTGAATTTTGCTACCCTGGTAACTGTTTATTGAATTTTCTGTGTTAACTGTAAACAAAAGAAAATTCACTCATCCATTTACATATATAT
>NC_068982.1:77621733-77623901 GCF_001194135.2 Octopus bimaculoides | reverse complement strand
AAAAGAAAACAATATCCCCCCTCTGTTAATTTTTCTCCAGAGAAGCTACATCCAGTTTAATATAATTTACAAGGACAAAATTTCTATCTATTATGTGCAATATCAATAGTATTATTATAGAAAATTTATAATAGAAATTATTTAGTTTTTTAATGTTTGTATTGAAGAGAAACAAATTATATCGTATTTCAAATGAATTACGCCAGTTAACAAAAAATGTATTAGAAAACACAATATAAGAAAATCACACTTGTCAGAAAATACCATTTTAGTAAAGAACTTCAAATCATCATAAGTCATTCCAGCAAGGAACTTGACAGCTATGGAATAAATTTCCATTTTCAGGATTGGCATGAATGATCGGTCTCTGAGCTGTCCATATTAATGCTCCAACAGTAGTCCGCCATCATTCTAATATCCCAACGTTCTTGATATCTTTCTTACATCACCACAGTTTTCAGGAAGCCTGTCCAGATAACTGTGAAGGAAGTATACTTTAATACTCATGTTAGCTCCGAGAGCATGATAGCATGTCAGCATATGTTCAACAAGTTCCTTGTAGTCCACTGACTTCTTACTCCCCAAAAAGTTTTTAATGACAGCTACAAATGCAGTCCATGCATTTGATTCTAGGACAGTCATACTGCTTACAAAGTTCTCATCCTGAATAAGTTTTCATATATCAGGTCCATCAAAAGCACCTGCTTTCAGCTTCTGAATGCTGAGAGCAAGAAATACTTCACAAATATACTTGAAGCAACGATCTTCCTTGTCTAGAACTTTCACAAATTGCTTCATTAAACCCAGTTTTATGTGTAGAGGAGGGAAAACTATTTTCTCTCTTGACACAAGTGGAGGATTTATGCTGTTTTTCTCTCTGACTTTCAATTCTTCCTGAACAGGCCAAACCTTTTTCACCCAATGCTTGTTCTTTGGCACGGCTGTCCCATAAGCATAGAAAACATGGGTATTTTGTGTAGCCAGACTGTTGTCCAAGTAAAAAGTTTACCATTTTTAAATCAATGCAAATGCTCCAGTTATGACTAGAGTAGTTAATACTTTCCATCACCTGTTTTATCGGCTCGTACTTTTCTTTCAGTGTAGTCGAGTGTCCAATCGGTATGGAAGCATACATGTTAGTGTTGTGTAGAAGTACGCACTTCAAGCTGCGCTTTGAACTATCGATAAATAACCGCCATGAACAAGCATCATATTCATCAGCGCCCAATCTAAGAAGTAACTGTTCAATTTCTTTACAAAACACAAGATTGTCGTTTTGTTCAAAGAATGAGGTGAACACAGCATCTCAGTTGCGGTAGAAAGTGACATTTGTTTTAGCAGCTAACAAATTTTTCTTGCGAAGGCATGATGCTAACAACTCTGCTGACTCTTTTGATAAATTCAGGTCTCAAATTAAGTCAATCAGCATCTTCTGAATTCCCTATGTTTAGACACTCCTGTCAATGTGACAACAAACAAAATTTATAAACCACAAAAGAAAGAATTTGTTATTGTTTTGTGTGAAGGCCACCTGGTGATAATCCCATCTAAAAATTTCTGATTATGCAGCTTTTAGTATCACAGTAATGGACCACCTGGGATTGTCAGGTTCATCTGCTAAAAATGGCATTACTTTTAATTTTTTTCTTTATTAAATGAGCAAACAGCCTAACAGTAATGTTTATAGTGTTTGTTTCAATGCTAATTTGCATTGTTATAGCTTGAAGAACTAAAAATAATATTTAGAAATATCAGGACACAGTAGCATTTTTTGTAAAAAATTATGGGATCTTTGTGATTTGACGGGTAACACTTGTTTTCTTAACGAAACACTTTCAAACTTGGGACACTGGTAGAATGTGTCATATAAAACAACTTCTTCTCTTAACCTTCTTAACAAAAAATTGTACATCGCAAGTTATTTCATGATAAAATTGTCGTATTTCTGTAATTTCAACTAATCACTGACGTCTATTCAGCTGAATACAGTTAGTGCTGTTCGGTGTCAAGTGTGTTATTCCCTGTTTAATTATATCATCATTCCCTAGTAAAAGTTTAGGGTTTTAGGGTTCGGATTTTAGGGTTAGGGTTTTAGGGTTAGGGTTATGAGTTATAGGGTTAGAGTTAAGGTTATGGCAAAAATAATCATAACCCTAACCGTAATCCTA
>NC_068982.1:77616614-77621603 GCF_001194135.2 Octopus bimaculoides | reverse complement strand
GACAATTTTTTACATGAAATAACTTAGAATACAAAATTTTTTATCTGTTCTATAACACAAAATATACAAGTATTCGAAGTTTGAAAGAGTTTTGGTATCAAAAACACTACATAAAAAAGTGTTGCCCGTCAAATCACAAAGATCCAAATTATGATTTTTTTTTTTTTAATGGATTTTTTATACAGCCCAAACCTGATATGATGGGAGAAAATGGAGGTCATTTTTGGATTCAGCACCCCAAAATTAGCAAAGAAAGAAGGTTTCTTGCCCCAGCAGAAAAATTGTGTTGGCCAGTGTTATTTGTCACTGGAAAAGGTGTATTTCAGAGAACTGTACAGTGTATTCATTTGTGTCACACGATAAAAGTACTGAACTTAATTTTAGAAGTAATGCAGTAAATACTATCACTTTCTTAGATACTTTCTTTAAATCTCTCAGCTTATTACTGCTTTCTTCAAGATTATTTCTGACTTCAGATTGACAGAAAATGTTTTAGATTTTATTTACATTTGTTTTTCAAAATGAATCAGTTTCACCGCTTTAAGTTCAATATTTATGATGCTATTCAGCTTTTAAATTGTTGTTAGTGATAATTTAGTTTATATCCCCATGTGAAGTCAAGCAGCTAGTTGGTTTGAATAAAAGGAATCTCCCACAAGTCTGCATTTCCTCTACTCTGTACATCAACTCACATCATAGATATTTATTCCCCTTTCCTAATCTGATTTAAATAACTAATTTTAATAAGCTTAGACATTTTGTTCTTCTTAATTTCTCATTTCGATAAAGGGATAAAAGAAATAACTTTACTTTGAATCATTCTCAAAATAGCACATGATATTTTAATGCATATTTAAAAGGTTCCTTTAGTTCTGTTGACTAAGATGATGAATCAAGACAAGATTTTCAATGTAAGATAGGCTATATTAATTCAACTTTTTTCTGTACTTTTGAGCAGATTTATGACAAATTCCATTATCTCAGCAATCTAATTATTGTCATCTAAAATTATAATTTGATGGAGCAGATTTATTTAACAACTGAGGTGTGTGGTAGCGACGGTGATAATATTAGCTATATATATTTTTTTAAAATCTAAGTAAACAAATATTGATTTCTGAAAGATTTTAAAGGATTTCTTTATAAATTAGCAATTTTTTTAGATGTTATATTTGAATCTGTACAGATGTCTTGTATTTAAAAAGAATGAGTGTCAAAATAGGGTACTGTAGTATTCATGCCTTTTTCACGGGTATTAGCAATATTAATTCACTTCAAATGGAAACAAAACTAGCTCAAGCATTTAGTCTATCAAAAGCTCTATTGAGTTCACCATTTTATTTATTCATTGTTTTGTTTTGAACTATTGATTCCAACGTTTAAATCAACAGGATTTAAATTCAGAATATAAAGGAACATATCTAAACACTGGCAGGCGTTTTAACTGATGTACTACTGATTTTTCCTTCTGCCAACTTATCTGAAGTAATGATCAAGTTATTATTTTTTTTTTTTACTGTTAAGTATGCCAAGGAATATTATGTATGAATTTTCATCTGTTCAGCATATTTTAAGTCACTCACAAAACCAAAACCAAGTAATTTGATGCTAATAAATTGTGTTTATAATATTTTGTAATTTATTTTAGTAAAACAAGTCTTTGAGTTCCAATATTTGCCTTTATAACTTGAAAGTTTTTTGTTTTTTTTTTAATTTACAGTTTTATTAGTATCTTTCTTTGAATTAATGGTGCCAATCTTTTCCAGTAAATGTTTAGTACATTTATATAGATGACAGAACAGCTGTCCAAATGTTTTAGTGTTTTTCCTTTCACCATGTTTACTCTACACCTACATCTAAAACTGCATTACACTCTCCACCTGTTTTGCTTAATTGTTATTTCTTATCACACCAAGCATATTTTCTACTTCTTTAGCCAACTAAGAAGACATAAAACTTTGTTATTTTATTTAGATTTCTCTTCTAAAACTTATTTCCTGATCTTCTTGGTTCATTCTATTAATGTACATTTTAAATATACCAGTTATTTGGAGATCATTTTTATTCTTCTCCTTGGTTTCTTTTGCAATAGAGAAATGCTTGTTGATATATATATATATATATGTATGAGAGAGAGAGAGAGAGTATACCTTTTATATATGTTTACAAATGCAAAGATTTCGTGAATGAATTCACCTTGGCATCAAAACAAACAAAATAACAGAATGCATTTGTAAATTCAGATAACTTGAATTCAAAAGCAAATACAGACTGACTATGTACATGTTAAAAAGTTGGTTTAGTGCCAGCATACTTAATGATAAGAACTAAGAATTTTTAACCCATTAAAATTACACCCATAGAGAAATGGAGAAACCATTAGTTAAAGGTAGAGGAGAAATTCTAAATAATTAAAATTAATTGAAAATTGAACATGGGTGTGTAGCAGAAAGATAGTCTGCTGTTTGGCAGTATGGTGGCAGTTCAGAAAAAGACTTAATCATGTTAGATCTGTTCAGGGAAGCACCATACAGCCAGTGCTGCCAGAGCTAAGTTGTCTAAGAGATAACTGAAGATTCAGGGAATGAACAACACTGGTAGGTTTGACATCCTACAAGAATAACTAGAGGGTGGTACCTAGCAAAGCCTTCTTTATGAGAAAAAATAGTCAAGCTGGTAATTAAAATATCTTGACTCACTGTATTATGTTAACACTAGGAGTTATGAGAGAGAGGTTCAGATGAAACATCCATCCAATGTCCAGAAAGCCAACACTATCTACTGGGCCCCTCCTCTACATAAAAAAAATTCAGTTCCCTTTAATTTGGAGAGGATACTCACTCAAGAGCCCATGTCAGAGAAGTCAGCATGTCTGATACAGGTAATATGAATGTGGTTATGTTCAAGTTGACAACCACCGTGTGTATATGTGTGTGTGTGTTTATGCATGCATGTATGTATAAGTTTCTAAAGTTCTTACTAACAGAAACCTCTGTACATTCAGCTACAATAATCTGACTGACTGCTCCACACCATATCTACCACCACTACTGCTATATTCTCATTCCTTGCCATTTGTATTTAATTGCACTGCAACTCCATTGTGCTCAAACATTATCAACAGAAATTTCTTAAAATATTGAAAATTGAGAGGAGGAAAGAGATTGTAATTAAATACCAGCAACAGTATATTAATGGTGCATTTTATTGTTCAATATCAACAACTATTAAATATCAACAGTGGTATGTTACTGAGATGCAGTCAATCCTAACATAATTTTAACTCCAAATGTCAAGAGGACAAAACTTGTTTAGCATTCTACTATATAGTAGTTCTTTTTGGTTAGGGACAAAGCTACTGCCTCTTATTTGGGTGAAAGATAAAGCAGAATTTAGGAAACAAAGACATAAAGTAAAGTTTCTTAATATTGATATGAAACAAAGATGTTTGATGATTTATATATCAATTTTAGTTAATTCAACCGATAACTCTTAGAAATTTCATTATTATTTCGACATGATACATTTGATACTGCAATCTTGCTTCAAACAAACCAAAAGTATTACTGCTTTGAAACCTGGAGAAAAATTCCTTTTAAACTAAATATGAATTTTAAGAAGCAATTCAGTTTTAGATTTCTATTTATTTGTGTTATTTCTTAAAAACCACAATTTTTGTTACAATGGCAACAACAATGATGTTGATGATACTGCCATAGCAGCATTTTTGTAACTCAGTTACTGTTTTGTTTACCAAATGTGTGCAGTCAGTTCAGAATGGTAAACAGATCAGTCTCTATGCCAGCAGAGTTGATGTCAGAGAAGTTTAAGAACCAGTAAGAATTGTATACACTGGAGTACCAAAAATGGTAATTTCAGAGAGAGATAAAATACATTTCTTCAGCTCAAAAAAAATAGTTACTCCTGACCAATTATTCCTTAATTAATCATAAAATCAAATTAGAATTTATTACTTTTCTTTTTCCATATGGAGGAAAAGAGATAAAATGTTGCCATTTATACATTTCCTCTGATCATTAGTATAGTCTCTAAAATCATTCCTAGAATTGAAACCAGAAATATATAACTGCATCAATCCTACCCTACCCACACCATTTCACATAGAGTGCAGATTGAAAAATATGAAATTCTTGAGAAATATTGGTAATTTAATGACTTCTGGATAGAAATTCGTTCAATGTAATTAACTGGAAGCAATGTAATCAGAAATTGGATATTATAGCTTACAATGTGAACATTATCATCTCTTCATTAATTTAATGTTGGACAGGAAGCTTTGTATTCTATGCAAAGTAACGTTGACTGTGAATGCTGTATTCAGCTATAATCTGCTCGTGTTCTAAGCTGTCAATTATAGTTGCTGTGTGTCCAACTAAATCCAAGATGGCTGGCTAAACTTAAAATAGGTTTATAAAATATAATAGTACTTAATTGTTTTGCAGACTTTTGAAACAGAAGTATGCAATATAAATCATTGCTATTTTCTACATGACTTGCACAAAAATAGGAATTTAAAGTGAGACAGAATAGTAGCAACTTATCACATATCCTATGTCTTAAATGATACTTCAAATTAATTGAATTAAAAATAATTAGAAAATTAAATCTTCTTAGAAATAATTTGAGTTCAAGTGCATTCAAGCAGTTGTTTAAGTAGTTGTGAATTAGAATAAATGTCATTTTTTTTTTAATGAAAGAGCTGTTAAAATATTTTTTAATGTTAGAAAGAAGTGGAATGTTAATTAGAATGATATAACAAACTTGTATAGATTTTATTTCAAAATTACCGCTAGATTTTTACCAACAATAAATTCATTGAGTAAATCTTCTCTTTGATCTAAATTAGTTCTTATCACACCGCATTGTTGCATAAACATTTAAAAAGACAACCTAAATAAGCAATTCAATTATGTTAAACTATATATATATATATATACACACACACATATATATATATATATATACATA
>NC_068982.1:77601873-77616595 GCF_001194135.2 Octopus bimaculoides | reverse complement strand
ATATATATATATATATATATATATATATATATATATATATATATAGGCATGATTGTGTGGTTAAAAAGCTTGCTTTGCAACCATATAGTTCTAGGTTCAATTCCTTTCTGCAGTAACTTGGGCAGGTGTCTATTATTATTGGTTGGCCCAGGGTAATAATGTGTATTGAGCACTCCTCTCTCATACATCTGACATAAGCCAATATATGTACATACATATATATATATTTATGCATGTGTATGTATCATCATCATCATTTTTCTGGCATGGGTTGAACAGTTTAACAGGAACTGGCGAGCCAGAGGACTGCACCCAAGCTCCACTCTATGTTTTGGCATGGTTTTTACAGCTGGATGCCTTTGCTAACACCAGCCACTTTTCAGAGTGGGTTGGGTGGTTTTACATAGCACCACACTGGCAGCACACACACACACACGTGTGTGTGTGGATGTGTTTGTGAGAATGTTGAAATTTTGTGATCACATAAGCTGTGATTGATAATTTCTGTTGTCATTTTCCTATCAACAAATCCTCCAGAAGCTCTTTTACTTTTGAAGGCTTGCAGAAGGTGAGGGTTAGTGAAAGGAAACACATCCAGCTGAAAACAATACTTCAGTAATATATGTTTGTTTAACCCATGCTACCCTGTAAAAACATAAAATGAATGAGCAAACAAAGAAGCATAATTTAATCAGAAACCAAATCTTTTCATTGGACTTCTTTCTGATATTGTAGTAAATTGATTATGTTTGACTATGTTTTCTCCATTTCAATTAATAATTATTTTAGTATTGCTTTCCTTTGAAATTAATTTTTTTAAATTTAAAGATTAATAATTTGTTTTAATTTGCATTTATTTTACATATCTAAAACTTAGGTGCTCCTGTGTCTGATGATGTATGAGTTAGCCAAAGTATTCCAGCAGGATCTACAATGCTTTTTCACTTTGAACTGTTTTTATGACTTGAAGTTTTTCATGGGTCAGAGTGCTAACCAGAAGCTCAACTTCTTACATTTCGGAAAGAGACTGTAAGTGATCCACAAAGTATAGGGTCATTGGTCTTCTTGAGATTTCTCCATCCGTGTTATTGGCTGTTGCAGAGCTCCTCTGCTCACCACTAGGTGTGAGAACACCACCCACTCATGCATTTTAGCCCACTAGCTGAGGCAAAGTCCTGGAGTATGGCACTTGAAGCCAGTACATGAGAGATTTAGTGGGTGAGTGAGAGTCAGTGATAGCTGTTCATTCTACCAAGAAGGGAGTTGTATGCTAGACACCTAAATTACTCTCTCCATGTTGAGACCCCCCACACCCTTAATATGGGTTAAGGTATCTAAAGATTCAAATAATGATAATTTTCTTATCTACCACATTTTTCTATTACTTAATCATTTCCTTCTCACCTACTTTCACCTGTTAATAACAGCTGCTAACTATAATTATTCAAAGAAACTAGTTTTCAATGTAACTGTGTACTGATGCATTTTTATGGATATGTGTAGTTAGTTGATGATTGTATATGGGCATTGTACGTGTATGTGACCATTTTGGATTTTCTATGAGCCATTGGATTTTTTTCACACATTGATTTTAACCCTTCACTTGCTGAATGTTGTAAGAAAAAGAACTTAGAAGTTCTTTTTAGGTAAAAAGATTATTGTCATCATTTACCATTGGGTTGTCATGACCCAACCCTGGGAAAACAACAATATTTAGGCATCAGGAACAACATTCTCAACACTGTAAAATCATCTTCCTCACTGTATCTTCTGTTTTATATCTAATTTTCTGTGCTAGGATGAATAAATTTGATGAGTCTTCTGACTGCCTAATTTTACAAATTTCTTATATCTTGCTTCAGTTAACTATAAAGTTTAATGTTTTATGGGTACATAGTTCTTTCTATACTTCAGCTATATTAGTTTATAACATTTTTCTCACAAAATAGCACATTTTCTTACTGATGCTGTTAGATCATTAATATTGAATTCATTAAGCAATGTCTATAATAACTACAGGCTATTTTTTTCTCAGCTATTACTCAATTTTTATCCTAAATTTCTATTACACAGACAACAGATTATGTTTATCCCAGTTCTTTCTAATTGCTGCCTTTAAAATTCCTGTTTCATTGCCATACTATAAAATGTTTTATTACTAGATATCCATTGTAATCTAAATTACCTAATCTAAAATGGAAGTTCTTACTGTCTACTTTCAGCAGATAATATATGCCTTGCCAAAAATAAAAAAAATTAAAATCTCTTAATGAGTGAGTATTATTATACATTCATCCCAGTCAAGGAAGAAACAAAATTGTTTTTATTAGGAATTTTCTTTTTGAGAGCACTTATATTCATTAGATTAAAACATACATTAATTTGCTATGTAAATAGTTTTCATTTTTTTAAAAAACAGAAGAAATGAACACAGTAGCTTGCTTGAGAAAAAACTGTTCAAATTATTTATTAGATGCAACTACTATTTAACTGGATTAAAGAAACTTGGTCAATTCATTCAAAGCTGAGAAATAGTAGATGAATATTTTTCAAATTGAATCAAAACAATTCTGCTAAAATGGTAATGTACACAATTTGGCAGAGTATCAAAAATTACAGTCAAGCAATTTAGATGAGATTCTATTATAGATGGCTTGTATTTATGGTTGTGAGCAGTTATGTTAGGAGAAAAGATGGAATAGGCTAAGGCTTCAAAATCAATAAGGATTGGCTGTGTACAATCAAAAGAACCATTACAGAAAATTGTTCTTTATGGATAACAGAAACATATGGCATAAGATCTATTTATTTAACTATCTATATAGTGTTTTATTGGTTTTAATGTGTGTGTGCACATGCATGCATGTACATTCCTAATGAGTCTTTTTAACTGATATGTGTGTGTGTGTGTGTGTTTAAAACTGAGAGTTTATCTCATGATTTGAGTTTCATGCCACTGCAATCTTCAGGTGAGAACAACGATTACAATAGCTTGAAGCTTGAATTGAAAGCCTAACTCTCAGTTTCAATAAAAGAAAGCACATCCTATACTAATTGTATTGAGCACTCCTCACTCATTCATCCAACATAATCTAGCCTGTGTGTATATTTCCATTTTCCTGTTTTCTTATTCAGCAACTTTGCAAATAACATTTCCACCATTCTCATTTTTAATGAGTGTTTCAATCTACATGTAACAATCTACATGGATACATATTGAATAAAATAATGGAATAAGGAGATGTACTTCAAGAGGAAACAGCTGAGAGTTACCCTACCTACCTACCAACTTATAGGTATATATATATATATATATAAGGCAAATAAGAAAATGAAGAGGATAATCAATCAACAAACATCAGCCTGTAGACATTCATTTATATCTGTTTATTAATTGATTACAGTCATATGTATAAGTAATCAAAATAAACATGAAATAAGCAAATAAACAAGTAAATAAATAGATAAATAAAAATAAACAAATGAATAAGAATAAATGAGTGAAAAACTACTAAGCTTTTATAGCTGTTTCTACTATGTGGCTGCCCAATCTGCCAAGTTTTCCACATCATGCCAATAATATACATGGATTTTACAAAGGTTGAACAAACATTGGACAGGGGTTGGACAGTGACTGAGCCCCAATATGTGAGGAGGTAAGGTAAAATAATAAAATAAAATAATAGAAATAGTAAGGAATAGTAAAAACATTAATTCCAAGGTCACTTGCAGGAGTAATTTCCACTATATATTGATTGCTATCCTTTACTAATTTATGTGTAACACAACATTCTCTATAACCTTATATATTATTTTCTTTATAAATAAATATACATCTTACTAGTATATATATATATATATATATATATATATATATATATATATATCTGATTACACCAGTTTTTCCATATATTTCTAAGCATTTATTTTAAGCACTCATTTATTTTCAAGCACTTATTTTAAAAAATTTACCCATGAGTCTTAATCCATATACCTATTAGTATTTGTATATCTAGGTGTATTCAAATACACCTATGACAGTATACCCTATATTTCTATCCCTTCACCTCCAACTTAGCCAGAATAACTCTCATTGTAATTGTAATTAATTTTATAAGTTTACAATTTTATAACTTCACAAATATACTTTCTCTATAATTGAAAATAGCCTCAACCTTATTTTAAGTATCTAAATATCTTTCTATATCCCAAAATGGGAACACAATACACAGTTACCCTTTCAATTGTAGTCTATAAGTCTGAATACATTTTCATTCTTTCATTTTCACCTTTGCTTTTCTATTACAGACAATTACTTGTAAATTTGAAAGTATAACTTAGAACATTTCCTAAATCTTACTTTAGTACATAATTTCTCTCTGCATTTTAATATGATAATGTACTAATCGGCTACCTCCCTCTGATAGAGTCCAGTATTGTTTATTTTTTCCATCCATTGCTTCATCCTTTATTTTTCTCATTCAGACTTGTAAGTTTGATATATATACTTATAAATTTGATATATATATCTCAGATATATTCAAAAAAATAATATATCCATAACCGTAGATATTATTCATTGCCCATTCATTAGGTAAGGCTCCTTAGACAATTTATTCCTTAAATATTTTTATTTTTTGTTTTTATTTGTCTTGTATTTTATTGATAGATTTAACAAACCTGAACAACACCATTGTTTTCAAATATTAGTGGACCAATTAAGTCGTAGGATTGACTATGGCCTCACCCTTCTCTTCATAGGGCTATTTGGATGAGGTTTTTGTTAATAAATAATAAGTAATAACATTGCACTAAGGTTTTACACAAATTATTCTTTCATTGATATACTTATGTATTAATTTCCCCAAACAAGTTCACATTAGTTACTTTCTCAATTCTTTTTATGATGCTCTATTAGATAGCAGTTAGCCTCTAACTTTTGATCCCTGTGATATGCCATACCTTGTTAAATGATTTGCAGATATTTAAAACAATAACAAAAGTATCAAAGCTGCTATCCAGTGCCTTATTTAACCTATGAGTAGTAACCATTTGTTAGAAGTAGATCTGACTTTATACTGTTTGTTAATAAAGAGATTGGCTAATGATGAGCTTGTTATTGATAGATTAAAACAGCTTAACTATTGGTGCTTCATAGATTAATTGGTGTATGTTGAGATGGGAAGGAATGTTCACCAGAGTTTTTGAAAACTGAGTTAACTACAGACTTCTTCCATGAACAGAGAAAATCTCTTTGCAACAAATCTTGAACAACATCACTAGAATTGGGGGGATGTCAGAAGAAAGATTTTTCGAATGACTGGGGTTTGATCTGGGCCATTAGCTTTTGATGGATCAATATCATTTATAAGTTCAAAAACCTCCCTGAATGATATTCTAAAGTCAGAAATACAACAGTTAGGTTGAATGGAAGATTCTGGCAAAGAATGGTTAAAGGCTTCCAGCATGGAATTTGATGCAAAGTTCTTAACTTGGCTTTGTTTGAGGACAAAGAGATTACTTTAGGATTATTGAATGATTTTTGGAATAGATTTTCTTGATTCAGTATTCTATTTCAGTCAGAGCAATTTTACTTATATTGTTAATACTTTATATCATGACATTAACATCTCAATTATCTGTCTACTTTCTGTTATAAATTGGAAACTTCATTATATATGAAATTATTATTGACTAAATGGTATTTTGAAGAATCTTATATTTTCATGTCAAAATATGCATAAAGGAAATTTTCTCTGCTGAAATGTCACTCAGAAATCTTATACATATTTGACTTTCTTCTTAGCAAATATTTATGAATCAACCACTTCATTTCTTATAGTCTTTCAATAATAATGTTCTTTCTTTCTAAAATGAACTTCATTTCATTCATATTATAGCATTAACTTCTATATTTTTGAAATTAGGTATTTCTCAATATGCATAGGGCCTTAAAATAGAACCAATTAACTTTGAGGATGAATATATTATCTGAGGATGAATGTAATTGAATGGGATACTCACTTGTAAACCTGCAAATTATTATCAAGGAAGAGAGGGTATGTAAATTACATCCAAATGCCAAGTTAACTGACCAAGTATGAGCACCAGACAGTGACAACCAAATTAGTGACCAATGTAGATGAGAAAGAATCATATTTATAATCCCTGAAGCCTAGATATACTAACCAACAGCCTTGTTCCAAACCAGTTGCAATGAAACTGTCTGTGACCAGATTGAAGTTAGTGTGATGAAAATGTTGATACCAAATAATAAGTATTTATTTTATGTGTTTTTGAATGGTTGAAATGTATTTTCCTTGCTGTAGCGGTTTTAGTTTCAATACACATTCTAAGATCAAATCACTTGCCAGACAAATACATTTCCAAAAGTTTTCATGATTATTCAGCCACAAGGTATCCCCAGTTGCAGAAGCATAACAGTATCATGATTTTTGCCCAAAATTCCACCATAAGTTATGATACAGTCTCTTAACAGTTAGACCAAGCAAAAATGCAGTCAAAGAATGATTAAATCAGGGAAGTATGTAATAAATAACTAGATAGAAGTTGTGCAAGTTTGGAAAGAAAGCAGTCCAACAGATTAAATTGATGATAATGATAGTAATGGTTATATTTTAAATATGACATTGGTGGGAAGTGATAACTTTAGCATCAAGACTAAAGAATAATAAGCAATATTGACAATATATGCTTACAAGAAGCACATGGTTGAGATACAAGACTATTGCAATAAATTAATACTGAACATTGCATTTCAACTGTTATGGTTTGCCTTGACAAAATATATTTTATTACTTGCCTCAGTTTGCTTAGCTGAATACAGGTATCACAGCCAATTATAATATGAACAGTAAGTGGTAAATATGGCATTCATGTATAAAAATACACAGTCAAAATAACCTACATGCTAGTACCAAACAAATGTCCACTTGTGTAATTTACTTGCATCGAAGATTTCATGCTCTTCATTGCCACTAGCATATGAATTCTTCATCATCATCATCATCATCATCATAATAGTTTCAATGTCCATTTTATTGTTTGCATGGGTCACTGATGCATATTTTCTATGGTTTGATGCCCTGTGTTGCCAACCCTCGCCTGTTTCCAACTGAGGTAAAATTTCCCCATGTCTAGACATGTTTTCATGGAAGATTGTACAGTGGTGACACTTGTTTACAACTATCATGCAATGTCAAACCAAGGGGAGAGTGACACCTACAGACCCACATGTACTTACTCACACAAACATGTATACACACACACACGTGTACACACACATTCAACAAACTTCTTTCAGTTTCCATCTACCAAATCCACTCACAAGGTTTTGGTCAGACCAGAGCTATAGGAGAAGACACTTACCCAAGATGCCATGCTGTGAGACTGAACCTGAAACTATTTAGTTAGGAAGCAAACTTTTTACTCACAGCCATGAATCCCAGTACATTAATTCTAGTTCTGTTGCAGTTCTTTGATATATCAAAATTTGTTGTGTCCAACTCCAATTCCAACAAATTAATGTATCATCTCAGATGAAACATTAACTGTAGCATGGCTCCTTTGAACCATAATCTTCGTTTTTTATGAGTTGCATTTATCTTTGCAGTTGACCTATTATTTCTCTTTACAAAAATCATATTTAAACCCAAATTATATTTAATCCTGTTTTAATTAAATTCTAAGACCTTGTCTTTTCTTCTAACTTCAAAACAATTGCAGTGTTTGTTTGTTTTTTGTCCTATGTTATTGTTTAGCTTCTAAGTTAGCCCTGGTTGAGCAGACCTATCTTTATAAGCATTCTGCTGTGACTATCTTGGCTTTTTCTTTAGGTATAGTGCACCTAGGACTGTATTATCCAGTGTATTTCTTTTTAAGACAGTAGGTAGGATTTAAAGAAGATTTGGCTCCTATTTTTAGCAGTTTGTGTAACTATTCGGAGATTCCTTTGTGGGCATCTTTTGTTCTGGATTCGGTAATTTATGTACTAAATTACAAATGAATTTTAGGGTCTTACATCCAAAAATAATGGGGGAGCTCTGTTGTTTGATGAGAATGATCCATACAGTTCTATATTTAAGAGATGAGGAATTATGTACATTATTTACATTTGACAGATATTTGTCCTCATCTTGTTTGTTGTTAACACAATGTTTTGGCTGATATACCCTCCAGCCTTCATCAGGTGTCTTGGGAAAATTTTAGACCTGGGTTCTCATTCCTAAGGTATTTTTCGATGTTGTTGTTGTTGTTCAGGTCACTGCCTGGAATTGAACTCAGAATCTTTGGGTTAGTAGCCCGTGCTCTTAACCACTATGCCATATACCAATGTTTCCTACAATTTTACATTACAGCAGAGATGGCTGAATTATTTTATTTTATTATTTATTTATATAGACTTGACTATAACATATTGATTTGAGAAATAATAATAATAACATCGAAAAATACCTTAAGAATGAGAACCCAGGTCTGAAATTTTCCCAAGACATCTGATGAAGGTTGGAGGGTATATCAGTCGAAATTTTGTGTTAACAACAAACAAGATGAGGATAAATATCTGTCAAATGTAAATAACGTAAATAATGGAGAATGATCCAGTTGTTCAATCAACTGAATTACCTGCTCCTGAATTAATGTGTCAATGGCTAATCATTCTTAATGCAACTTTCAGGTAGAATCAACATGACACAGTATGTGTGAAAAGGCTGTTTCTGACAGGCTTCTATACATTTTCCATTTATCCAATTTCACTCAGAAGATTTGGGTCACCCCAATAACATTTGTTGAAGATGTTCCATTGTAAGATTGAACCTGGGACCTCATGATTGTGAAAGCAAACTTCTTAACCATTCAGCCATACTGCACCTACCCCCTTAAAAAAATAACATAGTTAATAATATACATAAACAATACATTATTTTTAACTGAAATCACCAGTAATCTTGTGTCTGCCTTAAAAATATGTTCTCCATCACGTTTTAGACATGAGTGGTTGTTATTAGGAAATTTTTTCCTTTATATATTATAACAATGTTTCATACAATTTTACATTACAGCAGAGATGACTGACTTATCATTTTATTTTATTATTTAGTCTGGTAATGTTAGAGACTAGACTGTAACATATTGAATTGAGAAATAAATGTTATTTCATTGGTTTAAATGTTATGTGTGTGAGTAGTGGAAAGTAAGTGTGACTATGGTAGATGTTCTATGAAAACACAGAGAGAACTATAAGCAACAGAACATGAATATGTTTAGAAAAGTGTTTCATTATATCCCCTAGACATATTAATACAGGCAGTAATCATTAAACTGGTATAACCAACACTAATATAGAGAACAAAATAAAATAATTACTTCTTAAGTTTGTTTTATTTTTTCATGAAGTCTCATTTGAATAAAATTTAAATTCATATTCTTTTTTGTTTTCAGGTGTTATAATTTGCAATTGGGGCATCATGTTAAGTGTTGTGGTGTGTATATGGTGTACATTTGATACAGCTGGTAGAAAGTGGGTTAAAATGAAACGTTTTCAAGAGAGTCTTAGAAGAAAGCAACGTGATCGCAAACACCAAAATTGTGTAAGACGGAACTGGCGACAAAGGTTTGTATTTGGTATTTTAAATATCTTTAATACTTTTTAATCATCTGATGAAAATTTTAATTATTTTTGTGAATATTAATTTTTTTTTAAATTTGATATTTTTTTAGATATGTTTTGGTATTATTCTGACCACATGCACAAAACTTAACTTACACTGTACTTGTTGAAGTGGTGATGAAAAAAATCACTAAATAAATAAATATACATAGGAAAATATAATTGTCTAGAGAATAAATAACATTTAATGCCAGTATCTTTAAAGTGTCAGCTAGAAATAATTGTGATGCAGAAAATCTAACATTAGTGAGCAACTAACTTTATTTTCAGTTCTATGTAAAATATGGGAGACAGCTCTGAACATGTTTTGCTTTTATCTAGGCCTCATTAGCAAAGCATTATATACTAACACATTAGCACTTATAGCCTTATAAATTTATGTTCTATAATATATATAATATTTATGTTCCTCCCATTGTATTCTTTTTGATTGGTATATTTTCCCAATATTCTTGGTTGTTAAAATTGTTACATATTCATTGAGCTACTGTCCTGGAATCATTTTTATTTTGGTTTTGGTCAGAGTTTGGAGAGAAATGTCAAAAACTTTCTCAGACTGAAAGATATGGACTTTGGGCTGTATTATCGTTAACTGTGGGATCTTGCAAGTGGCTGGAGGGAAAATACAGATAGAGATAAAGAGTATAATTGTTTTAGCTGCATGTCATTAATGACTAGTAATGATTTAGTAAGGTGGGTTTGTTTTCTTAAGATGTCTGGTGTTGGTGATGTATCAAACTGTTAAATCATTATTATTGTAAAATGTATGTGTGTGTGTGTTTTTTTTTTTTTGTTTTTTTTTATAAAAGATTCCTGTTCATAGATAATGTACATGTCTAGCTATAGGTGTTGAAGTGTTTGGAGGCTGTGTATATATACAAGATCTGCATGCAGAAAATTTAGAAATGTAGGCAAGGCCATTCTGTGCACATGGCAGCAGGTTAGTTGTTAATGTAGAAGAGTATGGGAGAGATAACTGAATCTTGAAGTAATTGATTTGATGGAATGAAGGTTGGAGGGACATTAACACATGTTTATCATTGTACAGCAACTTATTCATTATGATTAAAATGAGAGTCTAGTTAGGAACTCCATTGCATAACATTTATTCCAAATACTAATATTGCATATGTTATACAAATTTGAGCACAATTTTTTTCACAAATTGTTTATTTACTTTTTGTTTCATCTCTTCAACTAACATAAAATATAAAATATGAATATGTAGGTGTAGTGTGGCTATAGTTGCAGGTGTGGCTATGTCATTAAGAAGCTTGTTTCCAACCATGTGATCTCAAGATGCTTAGCAGCTTGGGCAAGTGTCTTCTACTTTAGTTCCAGGAAAATCAAAGCCTTGTAGGTGTATTTGATAGACGCAAGCTGTTGTGTATATATATAGTATGTACGTATGCATGTATGTCCATATTAACCTTAGTCTTGACATCCTGTGATGGTTGTAAATACGCATCACCATTGTTGTTTGTTTCCAGTCTTCCAGGAAAAACACTCTAGCTATGAGAAAATATTGCCTTACTTAAAAAACAAGTGAGGGATGGCAACAAGAAGGACTTACAGCAATAGAAAAGTCTGCCTCAACAAATTTCATTTAAGCCATGCACACAGTTTCTTTGTAGGAAGAATTTGAATAATTAGAAAAAAAGAAAACTCCCTGTACACACAGACATGCATGCATGACAACCTTCTAAACAGTTTCATTCTGCTCTCATGGCATTGGAAACCCAAAGCTACAATAGAAGACTTTTACCAAGTTGCTCTGCAGTGGAATCAAACCTAGAATCATGTAGTTTTGAAGCAATTTCTTAACCACAGCTATGCCAGTACCTTCACAGCATAACTTCTTTTGGTGATGAAAAAAATTACAATATTGTAACAAATATAGATATTTTGAATCAATACTTTATTATTATTATTATTATTATTATTATTATTATTATTATTATTATTGAAGCCATTACATGCTACATTAGTTTGCAGGACGTTGTCTTGAGATTTGGTGATACCAAGTTTCCTCAAATCTGAAGGATCTTTCTTAAGATTCTTGCAGAATACAAGTTTGCACTTCAGGTCAACAATGCAAGTCTCAATTTTAATATCTATCAGTCTTTTAGGTAGCAGTTTGGGTGTTGTACCAAGTACTCCAATTATCATAAAAATAATTGTCATCTTAGTTTTCCACAACCTCTTCATCTTTCTGGCTAGGTCATGATATTTTTTTTCAGTTTCTTTAGTATCAACTCAATTATCATATGGTATTGCAAATTCTATGATCTTACACTTTTTCTTTCTTTTTTTTATAAATATTTTTATTTTTGTCCTTTACAATCATATCTAGTCTTTTCATAAAATCATGTAATTATTATTTCCCATCACACCTTCTGGCCCATGTTCATACTTTGTTTCTGCTACTTTGAATGCACGTATTTGGCTAACATCCCAATGCATTCTTTCATCTACACAGTTATGCCTACACTTATACTCTCTTTATACTAGCTTACTGCATTCACTTAAAAGATGGTTAATTCTTTCATTTCCTTTCCCACAGGTTCTGCGTTTGCTCTCTGAGTTTTATCAATCTTTGCCTTTTATCAGATTTATTCTAATAGCTAGTTGCTGAACAACTATAATTAGCAAGTCAGTTTCTCACTTCAGGTTTCCATCCACTAGCCACAACCAACAATCTTTACTTTGAACATCCTTGGTTTGTTGCATGAATTAGTCATGTAATTCCTTCTCTTTCCAGCTACTTTTCTTGTTGCTCCTCCTTCTCTTCTTGAATTCTCCTGTTTTTTGGATATTTCTAGCTGCTAATCATATTCTTTCTTCACTACACATTAAATAGCTTTTTAACCCCAATAGCAAAGTGCTAATAATGTCTTCTGCATTTAGAAATCCTCTGTTTTCTTCCTTTTTTGTTAGGCAGAGCCTGTCAGTATTAGTTAGAGTGATGTGCATTGTTTATTGTTATTGGGAAGTTGCACTATCCAAAAGTTGAGCATACATATGTACTTCACCAGTGAAAATGTGCAAACACTAAGTAAAACACTGGAACTCTGTTTATCTGACAAGGAAAGAAAAGAGAGGAAAGAACAACTTCCTGATAGAGTACTTGACTCATTGGAAACTGAAAAATCATTGAGTGTTAGATTTAACTTTTCTTTAGGAGATGATAAAAATGTCAGGGTTTATAAAGTGTATATGTAAGAAGACAATTTTAAATATCTGTTAATTTCTACAAGAATAAATTATATATACAATCTAAGCCTTTCAGTAAAATTTTATTGACTTCATGAATTGCTCCAAGTCTAAGTAAGACTTAAATAAATCTCTGTTTTTTTTTTATTTCAATTATTTTTAATATCATTTTGGAGCAGAGAGTTGGCAGAATCATTAGGGTGTCAGAAATGCTGTCTTGCAGTATTTCTTCCTGTTCTTTACAATCTGAGTCTTTCATCTCACCAGAGTCAATAAAATAAAATATCAGCTAAGTCCTGGGTTTGAAGGTATCAAATTACCTTCTCTCCTCAAAATCGTTGGCCTTATGTCTAAATTAGAAACCATTATTAGTTTGTTTGTGGGTTCATATCCAGCAGGTAGTCTTCAATCATTTTTTAATTTAAGCTTCACTTTTATTTCAATATAGTATTGCCATTATTTCTAGCTAAATCCACTTCAAAATTCACCTTTAAAATGATTTATTTCACCATTATTAGTACCATTTTTCTTCAGTGTGTAATATATAAATGTTATGTTTATTTTGATTGCTGTTCCACATAACCTGATGACTTCTCTGCCTGATTTTATTTTCCTTTCAATATTAGTATTTTCCATCCTCATGTGATATATGTTATATCTATTATAATGATTGGTGTTCAACATACAATAAATGCAAGCAAACTATTGAACTGCAACTATTAATATTAAAAAATAATGAATAATTTATAGAAAAGCCTTATTAAAAATTTACAGAACTCACTTTATCATTCCTTGATCAATTTCCTTGATGACTGCATGCCAATCCTTTCAATATTTCATCATGGCATTTATTTTGAGTAAAGCTTCAACAATGACCTATCAAGAGGAGACACAAGTGCAGAATTCTTTTTCTTTTTTTTAATCAGATAAACCTGATAGACTTTGATTTGGAATTTTGCCAAATACTCAAAATATTTTATTACATAGCAGGAATTATTTATTCCTATTAACGTAATCTTTTCTTTCATGTTCACATTTAATGATGCTTGTTTCTTAATTTGTCATCACTAGTCAAAATACATGTTACTGCTTTGATTATTTTTATTCTCCATTCATGTTTATCATAGAAGTTATAAATCGTATATTTTTGCCTCCTAGAGTTTTGTAAGTATGAAATAAGATTTAACATGTTACTTGCTAAATAGCAAACAAATACCATTAATTCGTATCAGATATTTTTTAATTTAATACCAAAGTTTAAATTTAATACCAAATTTATTTCAAGCTTATTTAAAATTTAAAAAGTGTTCTGCATATTTAATGGTTACAATTTAGCATAAATTTACTTATTGGTATTTTCTCTATCTTACTCTGTAAATTGACAATGGTACCATTCAGGTACACACACACATATGTGACTATAGGCACCAGGCCCAATGTGCAAACAATTCTGCTAGCTCACTGCCTTATTCATCATCATCATCATCATCATCATCGTTTAACGTCCGCTTTCCATGCTAGCATGGGTTGGACGATTTGACTGAGGACTGGTGAACCAGATGGCTACACCAGGCTCCAATCTGATTTGGCAGAGTTTCTACAGTTGGATGCCCTTCCTAACACCAACCACTCTGAGAGTGTAGAGGGCCAGTCAGGCAGTACTGGCAATGGCCACGTTCAAAATGGTGTATTTTACGTGCCACCTGCACAGGAGCCAGTCCAGCGGCACTGGCAACGATCTCACTCGAATGTCTTTACATGTGCCAGGAAGGCAACGCTGGGCACAGGTGCCATCACGATTTCACTTTCGCTTGCCCC
>NC_068982.1:77599261-77601426 GCF_001194135.2 Octopus bimaculoides | reverse complement strand
ACACACACATACATAGAGAGAGAGAGAGAGAGAGAGAGAGAGAGAGAGAGAGAGTCAACAGATGAGATCCAAAGATGCTCAATATAGACAAAAATTTCATAGCACTCATATGATTTGAACTTCTGATGTCTTTATTGAAGACTAAGTCCATTGGGTAAAGAATGGTTATAAGAGGAATCTAGGTGAGCTAATATGGAGATAATGATGCAAATAAACAAATAAAACTGCTTAGGTTAAATATATAAAATATGATGGGTACCCAAAAGTAACCAGGAATGTGCTCTATGGGACAAGCCCATTGTAGTTCAGGCTTCTGCCACTAGAAGCCACTTGATGTGACCCTCAAGCATATTATTCAAAACATTATCTGTTGAAGATGTAAGTGATAGCATTGATTTTTAGCTACAAGCTAGTTTATATTCAACATCTTCACTTAATTCAGTCCTGTTACTTGATATGAGAATAATGGCCAGAATAAACATGTTACTTAAAAGAATTACTAGCATCATCCAATCTTCAAAGTGAAATCACCATTTATATTACCTCATAGAAGACTTGAAAATCTTTATATAAATATACATTTTCTCTGGAGCTTCCACCTGTGAAATGTGATGCCATCAGAGGCAGCATTTCATATCAAGCAATCATCTAAATGGTTCAGTTTGTCATTATATTTATTGTTGCACTTTAATATCTTTGTCAGTTGATATTTATGGTATTCAGTATGACCAATGTTTCAATAATGAATAAAAATGTAAAAACAATAAAATAGACTGTAGAATAGTGCACTAAACATAATTCTCTCATCCATATAATTCATTTTTATTGCTTGTTACAAATGCATAGAGGTAGTACGTATATAATGGATTCAGAATTAAAAACTAAGAGCTGTACCAAAATAAATTATGAATTGTATAATTTGAGAGGAGAATACTACTAAGTTGATTATAGCACAAAACAAAACAGTTTTTAAGAGAAAATAATGAAACAAAAAGACAGTTGAGGGTCCACCCAAACACCTCATCACTGCTATTTTTATCTCTTCCCAGTTCTAACCTGATCACCCCATCCCGCTTCTTAAATGTGAGAAGTCATGTAGCACTTGTACAGAAAGAAATCTGTTTGCTCTGGATCTTTCCTTCATATCTTAATCACTCATCTTCTAGCATAAAGTTACCTCTTTTTTGTGGCAGGGTCATAGTCTTGCAAGCTGCATAGCAACTTGGCTAGTGCTGGTGGTATGAATTGTATGCTATAAAGTGGTTGGTGTTAAGAAGAGCATCGTCATAGAAACCATGCTAAAGTAGGCAATGGTACATGATACAATCTTTGGACCCTGTCTCATCCTACGTTTGCCAATATGGAATATAGACATTAAATGATGAAGATACATACATACACACACGTGTGTGTCTTTATACATACATATATATATATATATATATATATATATATATATTACATACATTCGCCATGATAGATCGCTGACCACTACATTTATATTTTTTTTCTCCTTGTTTCTCTCCTTATTTCTTTCTGTGTTCCTTTCAGTTGAAGTGCGTAGCTCGAAATGTCAAAGACATTCTCTATTCCCGAGCGTTAAACTAATACATCCATTTGTTGTTTACACCACCTGTCTTCGTCTGTTGTTTTTTTCATAAATTCTCCCATATATATATATATATATATTACACACATATATATATTACATACATATATATAGATATAGATATATATTACATATATACATATTACAAATATATATATATATATATATAAATAGATAGATAGATAGATAGATAAGAATAAGTCCCGGGGTCGATTTTCTCGACTAAAGGCGGTGCTCCAGCATGGCTGCAGTCAAATGACTGAAACAAGTAAAAGAATATATTACATACTAGCAGAAATACCCGGCGTTGCCCGGGTTAAAGAGAATAATGAAATCTAAAAACGCCGTCTAGACTACGCATCATCTTTATATATAGAGATGTATATACACACACGCACCCAAACACACGTATATATATGTATATCAATATAAATATATGAAAGTCAATGAAGTTTCGTAAAAGAAGGTGATCATGTACATACTTTCTTGCTGTTGTGATTATAACACCTCGTTGTAAACAATGTTCCTTGTTTTCCCTTGTGGAGCATATACAAAT
>NC_068982.1:77554872-77597780 GCF_001194135.2 Octopus bimaculoides | reverse complement strand
TATACTTTTCTGTCTCTCTCTTTCTCTCTCTGTGAAAGTATCTGTCATTACAGTATCGAAATGTGATTGTTTCAGTTAGTGGAATAGTTTCATTTTTAAAGTGAAAGTATTTGACATGAGTGTTTTTGTTTCACTTTTGACACGTAATACTTAAATAGTGGAGGAGATATTATGTTGCCGTGGGCTCGAACTCTGCAAGAAGTTAAAAAATTTTTTGACTAAAACACAACTAGAACCCTAAGTAAGGCATGTGTAAAATTTGAATGAAATTGGTTGCGTAGTTCTCGAGTTTTAGGGATTCACACAGACAGACAGACAGACACACATTCTCATTTTTATATATATAGATACACATATTACACATATATATATATCTTACATATATATACACATATATATATATCTTACATATATATACACATATATATTACATATATATATTACATACATATACACATATATTATATATATATATAAATAAATAGGCGCAGGAGTAGCTGTGTGGTAAGTAGCTTGCAGTCAGACAATTTCTGCGACCACATCACCACTAACATCTGGCTATCTAATTCCCCAGACTGCAACCTCCTTGATTATTATGTGTGGGGTACAGTTGAGCAAGAGACCAACAAAACTCCTTGTAATACCAAAGATGAACTGATGGAGGCCTTCATCAGGTACCTGGAGGAGGTAGTGCTACCCTGGGTCAAGAAAGTGGCTGCTGGACCCAACCTGTCTGGCAACAGGACTCCACATCATGCTACATCCATGACTGAGTTCTCCTGCTTGTGTAGCATGATGTGGAGTCCTGTTGCCAGAAATAGGGTCTTCCAGCAGCCACTCTCTTCACCCAGGGTAGCACTACCTCCTCCAGGCACCTGATGTAGGCCTCCATGTTGCGAGTGAGGCAGTGTGGGAATATAAATGGAGGCATAATGTCACCATCACTAGTGATCACCCCAAGCACCATGATGTTGACTGTATGTTTGATTTTTTTGTTACTCTTGGTACATGTTTTGGGAACATGGCAAGCCAATGGCTGTTCTGTGTTCACCATCTGATCCTGCCAGAAATTTTTCTCATCTGAGAAAGACCAAAGCAGGTTTGGTTGGAGGGGGTACTTGAGTTTGTTCAAAAGCTTTGTAGCATGGTCTCTCCTCTTTTCCTTGATGGCTTGAGATAAAAATTGGCCCTTTCTCATCTTGTATGATGAATACCGAATGTCTTCATGCACTACCTGCCTGAAAAGAAACTCAGACACTCCTATGTCCCTAGCAATGGACCTGATTGACTTGGAGGGATTATTGTCAATCATAGCCTGGATCTCACCAACAAATTCAGGAGTTCTTTTCTTATCAGAGCAATCAGAGTTTTCCAAGCTGCCATATCTTTATAATCACCATTAGATTCATCCAACTCTTTCTGAATCCTCTGCAGTGTCCTCAGATTGACACCCAAACACTCTGAAATGTTTGTATTGGAGCTTTTGGCATGAATGCTAAGCAGTACATGTCATTTCCATATTTCTGGCAGTGTGAACTGCATCATTGGTGCTGTTTTTCTCACAGATAGTACCCAACTGATCATACTATGCTGTGTAGTCAAAATCAAAAACAAACAATGTGCATACATGAAATTACATATATAAAATGGCGGCAATTTATCCATCGCACCCTGTATATATATATATATATATATATATATATATATATATATACTTACACACACACACACATATATCAAGCAGCTAATTTGTCAAGACTGCATTTATGTTAGTTAAGTTATGGTTATTCAATATTTACTTTAAATTTGGTAATCAATAAGAAAATTATATCGTTTATAATTATATCTTAATTTCACAAAAACATCATTATTCAAAATAATGGTATAAATTAATTGAATTCTAATTAGATGTTCAAGAAAACAGGAGAATAATTTAAATTGTATTATTGTTTTAAATATTTATAGCAGCCTAGATATTAATGATGCACACAGGAAATTGTTTTTACTAGATCCGAGAAAGAAAACAATAGTCTCGCATGGCTTGTACAAACTGGTTCACCTACCTGGCAACTGTAGTATTTATTATATGGATAATGTGTCTGTTCAGCTGTGCTTCCCTGTTTCCCTGATCTAAACTAGTTGTTGCTACCAATCAATAATCTCAGTTACTGAGCCTTTGATTCATTCCCTCACATAGAATGTTGCATAATGCATAACTACTAGATACAATCTTGACATTGAGATTTCAGTTTATTGATAGTGTTCAATCATTAATTATAATATTTCTGTTCTGAATTCTAATGTTCTCTCTTCCTGTAAATACACCTCAGTCAAATGTAAGATGCTGTGATGAGAATTTATTTTTTCATGAATAGAAGAAATATATCCCTTAATGCCAGAGCTATCTAAATTTAAAGGATACAACAATAGGCTGACAACAGAGCCTTTGTAGTCTCATGACCTGCAAGAAATAGCAACTAAATCTCATTCAGATGACACCATACCATCTTTAAAAGGAAAAATACGTTTGATAATATTGTCCTTGATACACTAAGTCTGCAAACAAATCAGGGTGATTATGGATTGGCAACCATCAAGAATGGGTCATCTAAATCAGAACTTTCCTAGGATTTAACAGCAGAAACCACCTGTATAATCAAAATCATTGTTAAATATTTTATATCATAATGAATGTAGATTGGTAGAACTGTTAGATGGCACTTGTTCTGGGTCATTGTATTCTGGCAGTAACACCTGCAATGACATTGGTGCCAAGCTGGATAGGCCTAAGTCAATGGGTTTTTCCTCCTTCGATATACATCAGTAGTATGGAGAGAGGAGATATGCACATGGGCAACTGTTATTCTTCCTCAAAAAAAGATCTTATCCAAGCCTGCTCATATGTGTATTGTCTGGTCAACATTGACTAAAGGAGACTGCTTGATGTTTACATGGCTCTGCAAAGTCAAGTATTTAGCATGAATTATTAAGGCTGCTAATAATCAAGAAGGTTTTTAAAAGAAGTTTGTGTGTGTGTGGCTTTAAATCTGTCCTAGATATGTGTCATATCAGCCACCAATCAAAGTTGAAAACAAAACCTAATCTTTTAGATGGAGGTTTGACAGTGTGATATTACCAGGAGATATTTTCATAGGTTATATAGCCTAATATTTGTAGCAACTTTAACAGTTTCATGCGTGTATCAGTGATTCAGATATAAGGGGAAGTACAAGATTTTTTCCTTGATATGTAGAGCAACTGTGTTGAAGAACATGAGGATTTGATTTCATGGCCTCATTGGTAAACTATTTTGCAAGAAAGCAGTGTACTGTCATAAGTTGCCCAGGATGCTTGTGTACAAATACTTAACAAGTGAAGAGTGGCATCAGTTATCTAGGATTACATATAGTTAAAGCGATTATGAGTAATGTACGGATGAAAGAGTGTGTGAGCTATAACCAAACCTTGAGATACATTAGTTCCTTTTTTTTTTTTTTTGGTGGGTGCTATCTTTATAGAGACAACAATGATAAATATTTTGCAAATACAAAGTTTACTGAAGTATTTGATAGATTTGAATATATCATATCTATATTGCATCAAACCTAGAGCTATAATATAATGTAATATATGTAATATAATGTGAATGTATAATTTTATGTAAGGATATGACATGGAAACAAGTAATGCATATGCATTAAAATATGTTTATATAATTTTTTTCTATTTTTAACCCAGATATAAATTTATGTTCCTTACAGAAAAAGTACACATATGTTGCATCTATCTGTGACACCAAAAAGAAATGTTTGATATTTTTAAACATTTTTTTTTTTCATAATAATGCCATGGTTGTAAACACAAACCAGAATTGAAGCTTGTTATAAGTTGAATCAACACATTTGTTCTCATCTGTAATATCATTTATGTTATAATATCTATAAATAAATAAATGGAGTTAAACGCAGGTGTTATTCAAATTCTTTTACTTCTGACATGTTTCGAAGACAACATTGGTATTATTCCAGAAGGAATAAAATGGTGTAAAACAATGCAATCTTCTCATCATGGAAAAAAAGAAACCAAACACACTAATAAGACATTTTAACAGAATGTGATGACTGCATATAATGATGAAGGGAATGTATAGTGATGAAGTGTGTTAACATATCTTATTAATGTGTTTGGTTTCTTTCTTTCCCTGTTGAGAAGATTGCATTGTTTTACACCATTTTATTCCTCTTGGAATAATACCAATGTTGTCTTCAAAACATATGTCGGAAGTAAAAGAATTTGAATAATACCTGTGTTTAACTCCATTTATTTATTTATCTATATTATACAAAACATTTCACCTTAACCCAGAGTTTCTACCTTTATAAATAGGTTGTTACATCCTTGTTACTTGTGTGAATTTTTGCTACCCTGGTAACTGTTTATTTATTTTTTGTGTGTTATTTGTAAACACTGAAAAAATACACATACGTATATATATATGTGTGTGTGTGTGTACACATACATAATCTTGAGAACTTACGCTTCTCAAAACCAGAAAGGAGAAAGCTAATTTGAAAACTACAGATCCAGTCCATCACTGGAACTGTAAAAATCTGTAAAACTTTCCAGAAGTTTATCATTTAAATATGTATGAGCATGTCCTGTCCGGGTATGTAACTATATGCATGAGAATACATACATAAAACATACTAATCTGTGCGTGCGTGCACACACACACTCACATATATACATTCATTCATTCAATTATCACCAATAGAAAACAATATCACAAAGGCATATTCCAAGAAGACAGCCTCTCTGCAATGTTGTTTATACTATCTGTAAACCCCTTGTCATTTATGTTAAGGAAGTCTGAAGGGTATCTCACTGGGTCACAAGGGAACAGAAATACCAAAATTACAGTTTTTTGTGGATAACTTAAAACTTTATGCAAAGAATATGCATTGACCTAGTTGCAACATTCTCAAAGGATGTAGGGTTGGAGTTTGGTCAGGATAAATGTTGTTATATGGTTGTGAAAAGGGGGAAAACTTTAAACCAGACTAGTAGCATCTCCGTCAATGATCTAACTGTTACCCCTGTATCTGACAAGGAATGTTACAGGTATCTAGGGGTGGATGAAAATATATTTTATAGTGGCACTTGTAACAAAACACGTGTCACTAAAGAATATTACAGCAGAATAGAGAAAATTTGGACCTCAGAACTCTCTGCATTCAATAAAACAGTGGCCTACAATGTGTTTGCAGTGCTAGTACTCATACCAACATTTGGGCTGCTTGATTGGACGCTTGATGAGATCCAAGCCATTGATGTGAAAATCTGAATAATACTAACAAGCACACATAATTTCCACATAAACATTGTAGCCCGCCTCTACCTAAAATGTAAACAAGATGGCAGAGGCTTAACATTGATCCAAAATGCTTTTGAATGTCGCATCATATCCCTTCGGCAACATCTTTTAACCACCAAGCATCGAAGTGCATCCCTTGACCAAGTTTGCATACATGAAGTTGATAGCATCATAAGACTTGGAAGGCAGCTCCTTGAGCAACACTCTGTGTCTGATGACCTAGAATACATGCCCAAAGAAGTCACACAACTCTACCACAACATATCATCAGATGAAAGGATAAGCCTACATAAGCAGAAGACTATGCATGGATATGTTAGTAGAAAGCTCCATGATGATAGTAACAGCGATCATCAAAGCAGTTTATCATGGACGAATAGCTGGATTACTACCTCCCACTTTGAAGGGTATGCGTTTGCAATCCAGGGAAGGAAATATCAACCAAGTACCTGATAGACAAAAGGGATAGAGATGTAGAAAAAGCCATAAAATGTGACAACTGATGTAGACTTTGTGGAGTTCACACTGAATATATCACCCACATCATAAGCAGTTGTCCAAAGATGTCATCACTCTATTATCTACCAATGAGACATGACATTGTAGCTAGGACACTCTATAATGAAATCCATTGGAAGGATAATCCCGAGGACAAAGAAACAAAAACCCACAATATGGTAGAAGCCATAGCCACTCATAATAAAATGGAATACTGGTGGAATGTACCAATGAAGACCTCAATAAAATATAAGCACAACAGACCTGATATAATGATTTGAGATACAGAAGAGAAACTGTGCACAGTTGTAGAAATTAGCTGCCCAGCAGATGTTGACATAAAGCTGAAGATCAGTGAAAAAGAGAACACCTATGCTGAACTATTGAGAAATCTATAGTTACTCTATCTAGATTACAAGTTCAGGTTTATACCTGTAATTATTGAGGCTCTGGGATATGTAGCACACTGCCTAAATAACAATCTTGAGAAATTAGGCTTCTCAAAACCAGAAAAGAGAAAGCTAATTTGAAGGCTACAGATCCAATCCATTACTGGAACTGTAAAAATCTGTAAAACTTTCCAGAAGTTTATCATTTAAATATATATGAGCATGTCTAGATATGTAACTATATGCATGAGAATACATACATAAAACACACAGATCTGCGCATACATACATACAAACAAACAAAAATATCCTGTTGTTAAAACTGAAATTCCAATGAAGGAACCTTGGATCTAGGTTAGAAACTGGTTCTTTCTCTATTAGCAAGAAATCTTGAAATAATCTGAATAATGACATATATACACAGAAATACATATATCTAAGCATACATAAATATATGCATGTGTGTGTTTGTATATGTACATATGTATATATATTATAACTTTGAAACCATAAAATAATTAATTTCTGTAGCATCATCCAAAGTTAAGAGTAATAACAGCAGTAAAATTAATACATATTAATTAGTGTCACATCATTTAAATATCACCAGAAAGAGAGACTATTATCTTGTGTTAACCAGTGCTTATTTTCAAAGTTAGTCTTGATCAGAAAGAAGGAGAAAAAGACAGAAAAGTATGTAATTAATACAATTAACACAAAATTAACAAATACAATCAATAAACTACAATGTAGTCATGCATACATTTTTTTAAAGACTTGAACTGTGTGGTTAGCAATTGAAAGTAATTAGCCTTTCATTACTTCACTATCAATTTTCAAAGAACTTATTTTCCCAAACATTCTTCACTGATTTAATGAAGGTCATTTATATAATCAAGTTCCTGTGATCAATGTAAATTAAGACTTAATAATCACCTCCTTAATACACATAGACACAATAGGGCTTGTGTGGAACTTTGTTTGCAAAATCTCCAAATCTATTTCCCCCCACATCATTGTTGGCATCAACATTGGCAGTGTTATTATTGTTGGAGTTTTCTGTTATTGTGTGATGACCTTGACTTGATTTTTCTGGCTAAATACCCTTCTTAATGCCAACCAATTATTTATTTATTTATTTGTTAGGCCTAGAGAAAGGGTTAATGCCTATGGCCTTCAGTGGTCCTCTGATAGAGAGGGAGAGAGCTTGCAAATTTGGTGAGTACAGGCATTAGCACTGAGGCATAGTGTCTGAGGGCAATGAAAAGGACTTTGTTAGAGTTAGTGATCTCATTGGTTTGAAGTAACTGGAGGTATTTGGCTTATGTGTGTATGGTTATGAGCCTTGTGGAGTGGAATAGGATAGATCTGGAGAAGATTTACATAGTATGTTCGTGTGTGGAGTTGGATCCAAGGGATGCAATAAAGATGGGAGAGTATTGTTTAAAGAACTTTCATGATTAGGCAAGAAAATAAAGATTCCACAATGTTGAAGATATTTTTAGCAAAGAATCAAAAGTATTTGCTGCAGTTTTGGAAATGAGAAAGCTTGAGGGTTGTGTGACGAACAGATGCATCCATTGTGGTTTAGATGATGGCCTCTAAGGTGTTGCAGTGATATGTAAGAGCCATACAGGAGTGCATGCTTTCCTTTAAGCATTATGGACTTTAGTTTATCATTTGAAGTGCTGCAACCATCTATGAGTGAACCACTTGAGAGACTTGAGATAGTGAAGTTCTATTGTGTATGAGATATGGAGGAATATGCCTGATAGAATGGTTTCTGCTTCTGACAGATCAAATGTGAAGCACATGACTTACCAAGGATAGTTATCACAGAACTGGTGAGGCCAGCTGATTTGAGGCATCAAAGGGTATGAATGATTGGGTAGGGATGATAAAGCAGTGAGTGGTTCACATTCTAAGGATTAGAATATTTCCTTTTTTTTTTCTTTGTTGCTGTTTGCTTTTATGTTTATTTTTCTATGTTACCATGGATTAGATGCTTACATAATTCAGATATAAACAAATGTTTTAGTGCTAGATGCTCTTAGTATCTCTCTCAACTGTGAAGAGAATACATTATCTACTTAACAGCTTTGTTGATCATTACAGAAAATACAAGTGGCAGGATCTGAAGCAGTGGAACTTTTATCCTATTACATTCAGTACTCAGCAACCACACCTCATCCAACTTAAACATCATTTAAAATAAGCTCATTATATTTACATTTGCTCGAAATATTTAATGAACAATAATCCATGTGTATCAACATTGCTAAAATCATAAACCAATTAAGCGTATCTTCTTAAAAACTGTAACATATTTTATTATATGATTGCAATATACTTATATTGTGAATGTAGATTGGCTAACTGAACATAAATAGTGTCTTCAGTTAAGGATCTTCTAACATTTCCCTTGTGGGGAAGATGATAAATGACTGAGATGACTAGCAAGATAAGACTCCCTTTTTTGTTCAATTTTGGTAAAACCACCATTAAAAACAGGTAGTAATGATAAACCTACATCTACTGCCTCCCCATCTTTGATACCCACTCATCTCTCTAACACTCCTCTCCCCTTGTTCCACTCACCCTCTGCTCTATTCACTGTATTATTCTGCTAATATAACCAAGCATGGTAGTATGTGATAGATTATTTTTATTGTATTGCCAGTTATCCTCTCTCCTAAGCCAATTGACAGCCATTCACTCACTCTTATCATTACCCATTTCTATTGCTATTACTATTCATTACTTTCTCTCTCTCTCCTCCCTCTCTTACTGTGTTTCTATCATAATACACTTGCTTCCTTCATACACCTGTCCTTTTTCTTCTATCATCACTCTCTTTTCTCTTCACCTTATCAGATTTATTACTTTGAAAAAATAAATACATCATAAAGAAGTGAAGATTTCTCTAGTCTTAAGAGACTCTAGTCTTAACCTCACTTGGTCTGGTTCCACAATAAAATACAATTTCTAAAATGGTTAATGAATCAGTGTAGATCACATAATATTGATAGGACTCTAGAGTCTTATAAGGATATGGTACCCTTGTAAGTGCTTGTACTGTGATAAAATGTGGTCAGTACACTTTGTAAAATGGTTGATGGTAGAAAGGGCATCCAGTCATAAAAACTATGCCAAAGCAGACATTAAAGCATGATACAGTCATGCATATACACACACACACACTCTCTCTCTCTTTCTCTCTCTCTCTCTCTCTTTCTCTCTCTCACACACACACACACACACACGGATGGAACAGTAAAAATATGCAAATTTTTCTATGAATATGTTTGCCTAATGCAAGTAACTATCCTAACAAACAATAAATATTCTGTTTCTACAGAAACTAAAGAAACAGATTTTATGAAATACCTGGAATTAAATATAAATCCACAAGTTTTTTTTATCTTGTTCACTTAGATATTTCAATATTTTTCCTACTTCCAAGTAAATTATTTGCTTTTGAAGAAATTTTACAATTCAGTTTATTCCTCATCTATTTTTACATACACCATACAAATCTGTGTTTTGTGAAAATGTATAAATAAATATAAGACCATGCAAAGTAGAATTGATTACAGTATTCCTCTTACTGTGCATCATAATGAAATTATTAAAAAAATTCTGTAATATTTTCATTGAATGTATACAAATAGCATTTTTATTTATAAAACATTTGGTACATATCAAGTCAGATTTCATTTTTAATGACTTCCTGTTATAATACTCTTTACCACATGCATTTTTGTGTATGTACGTATGTGTATGTTTAATGTAGATGCACTAATGCTCATCATATTACCATAGAAGGCTGGAGCTCAAATATTCATTCAACTCATGCGAGCAGGAAAAAGAAAAAAAAAGAAAAACTGTATAAAAATGAACTAATGAGCATGCACACGTATATATATCACATTTAAATATCACCAGAAAGAGAGACTATTATCTTGTGTTAACCAGTGCTTATTTTCAAAGTTAGTCTTGATCAGAAAGAAGGAGAAAAAGACAGAAAAGTATGTAATTAATACAATTAACACAAAATTAACAAATACAATCAATAAACTACAATGTAGTCATGCATACATTTTTTTTAAGACTTGAACTGTGTGGTTAGCAATTGAAAGTAATTAGCCTTTCATTACTTCACTATCAATTTTCAAAGAACTTATTTTCCCAAACATTCTTCACTGATTTAATGGTCATTTATATAATCAAGTTCCTGTGATCAATGTAAATTAAGACTTAATAATCACCTCCTTAATAGATGTATGCATTCAGAACTTCACATAGAAAAGTACTTAGCTGCAAACAGTAATGTTTGTTGTCATTTCTGTCAACAAATCATCTGCTAAGTCTGCACTTTTGAAAATAGGTGGACTAAAGAATCCTTTACTTGAAAAACAGATATGCATTAGCAACAAGTTGGATATCAAGCTGTAGAACTATACCTCAATAATATGCATTTATTTAACTGTTACTGGTGTAAACAAATCACATGAACAAGAGGGGTTGTGCGTGAGTTCTTATATACGCATAAATCCATCCATATATATATATCATCATCATTTACATAATGTTCATGTTTCATGCTGGCATGAGTTGAACACCTATGTGTTTGTGAATCCATATTTAGTAGCCTGCCAAAATTAGTCTAAAATTTTGAACCCTTAAAACAGTTTCACTTCTTGCTTTAATTTCAGAAAAGCTTTGAGAGCTTATGAAGAAAAATGGGACCGAAGATTTCACTTGTTATGTTGTTGTATAGAACGGAGAGGTCGAAATCAGGTAAGGCACAATTTAGTTTCTTAATGGATGTCTGAGACATTTTTCATTCACATTTTATACTCCTATAATTTCAGTTTAACCCTTTAGCATTTAAACCAACAATATCTGGTCCAAATAATCTACCTGTTTTACGTTCAAATTGATCATGTCCAGCTTCTTGCACCTATCCTACAATGTCATTGTAAAATTAAACAATAACATCATTGAAATCTCAAAACTATGAGATAATGCATGATTTATTCAAAACAATGTGAATAAGACAAGCATTATACTTGATAGAAAAATTTGAATGCTAAAGGGTTAAATCATGTAAATTTTATGAAGCTTTATATAATTTATATGGAAAGTTTATATGAAGTACAGGCATGACTGTGTGGGTAAGAAGCTTACTTCCCAACCATGTGGTCTTGGGCCCAGTCCCACCATGCAACACCTTGAGCAAATGTCTTCTACCATAGCCTCGGGTTGACCAAAGCCTTGTGAGTGGATTTGGTCAGCAGAAATTGAAAGAAACCCATTGTGTGTGTGTGTGTGTGTGTGTGTGTGTGTGCGCGCGCGCGTGCGCGTGAATGTGTATTTGTCTCTAACCATCACTTGACAACCACAGTTGGTTTGTTTACATCCCTGTGACTCGGGAGTTTGGTGAAAGTGACCAATAGAATAAGTGCCAACTTAAAAAAAGTAGGACTGAGGTCAATTTGTTTAACTAAACCCCTGAAGGCAGTGCAGCAATATGGTGATAGTCTAAGGTGGTGAGCTGGCAGAAACATTAGCACACCGGGCGAAATGCGTAGCGGTATTTCAGCTGTCTGTATGTTCTGAGTTCAAATTCCGCTGAGGTCAACTTTGCTTTTCATCCTTTTGGGGTTGATAAATTAAGTACTAGTTGCATACTGGGGTTGATCTAATTGACTGGCTCCCTCCCCCAAAATTTCGGGCTTTGTGCCTAGAATAGAAAAGAATATGGCGGTAGTCTAATGACAGAAACAAATAAAGATAAAGTTTACCATATTAATTATGTAAAGCTTAAATCATATAAATATGCAACTTGATTTAACTTAGATGGCTTTCAAAACTGTTATTTAAAGATTACCTCATTTTCATTACCATATTTAATTAGGATAGGCACAGTATGGTGAAATGGTTAAGAAATTTACTTTGCAAGCAGAAGGTCTTTGGTACAATTCCACTGTGTAGCATCTTGAGCAATTGTCATTTTCCATAGCCTTTAGTCACCCCATACCTTCTGACTTGAATTAGGTTGATGGAAACTGCAGAGAAACCTGCTGAGTGGATTGTAACTGTAATTAAAAAAAAAAGGCACTCTTTTCTCTAGACTGTACAATGCTTATTCAGTGGAAACTAATACTGGCATTTATCAATTAAAATGATACAAAAAAAAATGGCTTGAGACCACAAAGTTTAAAATTAAATTTGTTCCATAACTATTGATTTGTGCTCCACTCATAGAAATACATTACTCAGTGAATGTCAATCTGCAAAGTGTGAAATAAGTAACTCTCTGGTTTCATACAGTTGAGTGGCTTACTGTAGGAAAGGAAACTTATTGCAAAATTAGAGGTCTAACTCTATTTTAAAAAAACCCTCCCACCAATGCTAACAAAGAAAAAACAAAAATCTTTATCAAAAATTATGATAACAATAATAATCCTTATTTTGGTACAAGGCAAGCAATTTTGAGGGATGGGAAAGTTGATTGCATCAACTCCATTGCTTGACTGACACTTATTTTAATATCCCAAAAGGTTGAAAGGCAAAGTCAACCTTGACAGAATTTGAATTCAGAACATAAAGACAAATGAAATGCCAATAAGCATTTTTGTCCAGTGTGGTAACAATTCTACCAGCTTGCCACCGTCAATAATAATAATAATGGTTTCAAATTTTGGTACAAGGCCAGCAATTTCAGGAGGGAGGTTAAAGTCAATTGCATCAACTCCAGTGCTCAATTGGTGCCTATATTGATCCCCAAATGGATGGAAGGCTAATTCAACCTCAGTGGAATTTACTTTTTGTCTGGCATGCTAGTGATTCTGCCAGCTCACCACCTTCAATAATGATGATGTAGACAATAATAATAATAATAATAATAATAATAAAATGGTAGAATTTGAACCTAAAACTACAAGCAAGTTAAAAATAATCTAGTTAACTTTTCAAATGGCCAGGAAATGTATCCCATCATTCTTTGTTGATATTTAGTGGTCGATATATGGAACTGCTAAAATCATTGTATCTATTGAAAACACCATGTCTAGAAAATATGTTTGTTCTGTGGTTAAAAATGTTCTCTGTGTAGACACAAAAACAAAATGTGATTAGCTGAGTCAGAGATTTTAATCTCTATGACAAAAAGAGATGAATAAAGAAAAAAGGGGATTTATGATGATTAAAATAAAACTATGTAAATGACTCGGTATTTGTATAATGTATGTGTAAAATATATAAATAGAAGCTTTAAAATATACAACAAACAATGTATTTGTAAAAATGCAAGATGATGTGGACGTGTCAAAAAAAAAAAAAAAAAAAATTTAGAAAGCTTTCAGCTGTAGATTATAGAAATAATACAAAAATCGTATATGTTATAATTCTAATGAAAAAAATGAAGCTTCAAAAATATGCAGACTAAATTGCTATGAAAGAGAGATGTTTGCTATTTTTTTTTTAAATTTCCTCTATGCAAATGCTTTTATTTAATAAATACAAATATTATTTTTCTTCTTAGCACATTATAAAATAAATATACAATTTCTTCTCAGCTCTCTCAATGAATTAAGCATGTAACATAAGGAATGACTATAAAATTCAGCCATTAGATAATTGCTTACTGTATTGTATTTGAAACAGAGTAGTATACTAGTCCAGTTCTTTTGATACCAACCTGCCTGAAACTGCCCTTGATTCAATGGGTTCTTCAAGCTTACAAACAGGAGACTTAGGATATCTTTTTGGTTGCTGTTACAGATTCAGTTTTATTGCACTTGTTTTCAAATTTAGCATACCAGTTTTCCACTTTTCAAATTTAGCATACTGGTTTAGTTTTATATGCTAATTCTGAAAATGAAATTCATTTTTGCCATAAATTAATAAATTAAAAGATAATAGTTTGCAAAGTTTGCAAATTTCAGGGAAATTTTTGCCAATTAAAAGCTACCATATCATACATGACTACAAATCTCACACTGATGTCTCTTTCCATAGTAATAAGCAAAGCTGTAGTCTGCCATATTTTTATACATGAATGTAACACTTTCACCACCATAACCACCACCACAAGATGGGACTCAAACACAACAAGTCAAAAGCACATAGACTTGTCCGAAACAAAGGAATAAACAACACTGTGGGACCCACCATTCTGTGGGTGACTCATTATTTGCAAGTTTTTGTGGTGCAGGAGATATGAAAATTGTAATTTCTTTGATAAACTCCTAGAGTGTATCTCAAACTTTTGTTTTTAAATTTTTAATTTGTTTACGTGAACTTTCACAGTATATCTCACAGTTTGTTTTTATATTTTTCACAAAAAAATTTTGTCAAAGATTTTTCCTTTTTTTTAACTCATTAAAACTTATTAAAACTTTCATAATGTTTTGCTTTCATTTTGTTGCTAATCAGTCAGCTATCACATCATACAGAAAATGCATAGCTTCCACTGCCTGTTTTCTGATTGGCTAAAACTTATCAAACTTTAGACCACTGGATCATTTTATAAAGTTTTTCTTTTGAAATATATGAATCCCAAATTCAGATTCAACATGAAAAATTACATCAATATACAAATTTAAAAATTTCCAATTCTATGACAGCAACCAAAAAGATCTGACTTAGGTCTAGACTAAGAATGAGATGGTTGAATAATATCTATAGTCTCAGTTAGCAATGCTTAGAAATCCAACCAGAAAGTTTAATGAGGCTGCTTCTGACAGGTACCTCCATGGCAGAGGTAACTGAGGACTCTACCCGCACAACCCAGGTGGAGAAGATAGATGGATGCATGGACAATGTTTGGATTTACCCAAATCAATATATACGTAAGGAATATAATTAACTGGGGTAAAAAATATAATCAGTATTTATGTTTTCAACCCCAGTAAAAGAGTCATCAACATGGGCTAACTTGTCTTTCCAACTCATCTCTCCAGTGCCATTTAATTTATCTGGTTAGTTTATTGTCCTCATACTGTCTGTTCCAGTTCAACTACTTGATATCAATAATAGATAATGATAAAAAGAAAATCAATGATCTAGATACAAAAACAAACCTATAATTATTTAGGAAGCAGGCAATATACTATAAATAGAGATGAAAGAAAATTTCATATCAGAATATTACATGTAAATTAGATTAGTATGAGGAAGAGAAATATCTACAGAAGAAAAATATAAATGAAGTAGATATTATTATAACTAGCTTCTGCTTTGGATTTAAACAAAGACATTGGATATTGTATTAAGAAACATAGACAGGGAATTGAGGGAATTCATTCACAGGATTTAGAATACACCATCCTAATGTTGATGTATACAAGATATATTTAGTATTCTTTCTAAAAATAAATAACTATTATAAAATAATTAAATAATTACGGTTGAAAGAAGAAAATATGAAGTAGAAAATGATAGTAGATTTGAAAAATTTAATTTGGGGTGAACAAAAATATTTTCCTAAATAAATATGCATTTAGATACTTCATTGAGAATGGAAATATACAAGCAGCTGGGGATAAGAGTAACACAAACTGAAACAGAAAAAGGACAAGACAAAAACACAGCATAATAATAATAAGCCACAGGAGTATAGATGAGGGGGACATCACAAGGATTGTCATCAATTTGTGAGTGCATGGGCTGGGGTTACATAAAAGATGAGGGAAGTGAAAGGGAAAAAGCTGTGAAATGAAATAAAGGTGTGATAATATAAACAATGCAGTCCTCCTGATACAGGAAAAGCTCTAATTAGGACCATTCAAGGAGACCCACATATTCAGGCTTACTCTAACCACCAAAGGCATGAGTCCTCACGCAGTTATTGTTCTCCAGTCTACAAGTGCATGCTGAGAGCAGGACTATTCACCCTAACCATTTTTGCTACAGTCACCCACCTTTTCACAAATTCACTAGGTGGGTAGCATTTCCACTTGCAAAAGACAGTGAGAGTGGAAAGGGAACATGGAAAAGTCGATGAGAGTTTGACTGAAGCAGGTGTCTTTCCTCAATCCTTTCAGTCTCATCCACCACATGACCTCTTTCATCATAGCAACTAGACAAAGAAACACCACCTGCCCTGCTTTGTTAAGGTGGGTGGTGGGACGATCCTCACAATGAATTCAGCTTACATGTCAGATTCATCCTACATGTGATAACAGCTGTTCGACATACCTTGGACACTGCACAAGTGCATGCCAAATGGTTTCATTACTTTGCATGCCTCACACTGTGCTTCTGTACTTGTAAAGTTTATCTCAAATTGGCAGCACTGTTTGGAAGCTTTGCCAGGCCAAAGATTTTTGGAAATTATTTATGGTAGTGTTTCCCTGAGAATGTCATTGCTGTTGCTCAATATTTGATGGTTATATACTGCTAATGTAGAACTTTCACCAACCACATTGCCCAGCCAGTAGAGGGCAGTGAGCACTTGATGACACTCCAGAAAGAATTACTGGATTTTATGGGACTTCCTTATAAAATCTGGTCCTACTGCTGAAGCAAAAAAAACAGATGTAATTATAGGAACAAAAGGACAAAAGGAACAAATAGTGTAAGCTCATAAACTTTGCATTATCATTTGATAATAGAGTAGAGACCAAAGAAATTGAGAAATATCAGGACCTAACCTAAGAGAGATGAAGAGACTAAGATGACAATTATTCCTGTGGTAATTGGTGCTCTTGGCACAGCACCCAAACTGCTACATAAGAGACTGAAGGATATAGGAATTGAGATTCACATTGTTGACTTGCAGAAAAGTGTAGTCCTGTATTCTGCAAGAATCTTAAGAAAGATTCCTGTGACTTGAGGAGACCTGTTGTCACAAAACCTCAAGATCCTTGCCAACTGATAAAGCATGTTAGGAAAATACTGATAATGGTTTCAAATTTTGGCACAAGGCCTGTAGTTTTCAAGGGAGTGGGTTAGTCAATACTACTGACCCCAGCACTGGACTGGTTATTTATTTTATCAATCCCAGAAGGATGAAAAGTAAACTTGACCTTAGAGGGATTATTCAAAGTTAAAACGTATTTCACATATTGTGTCTCCCATGATACATAAATTTTTTCTGTTGCTAAAAGATAAGAATGTTCATAATAACTTCATTCAGCTGAATCAGCTAATTTAGTCTTAAATTGTATTCTGGAAAAAAATCAGATTATTTCTTTATTTTCCTCTAGATTATTGTTTAGAAAATGAATACAGCAAAAGTATTAGCATGTATTTATAATAATGGGTTAATTTCATATTAATCTCTCTTTATATATATTTACACATACATATAATATATATGAATACTATATTTTGATTAATACTCTCTGAGTATAAACCATTTAATTATACCTAACATCATGCCATTAACAATAAAAATTTCAAGTGGTATGAATTAATCATATTCTAATATTTCTAATTCCACTAAATTTAATTGATGTATTTTCTGGTCATCTTTACGGTCCATACTTCTGTAATATCTTTGGAGTAAGGTTTTAACACTTCTATTTACAGTGGCACAATCCAGTCAGAATGACATATGGGTGTAATGTCATTTCTCCAAGGATAGTTTAAATCTTTATCTTCCCTATAATATCATTCTAAAAATATACAATCACCTCATCAATATCTTGAGGCTATAAGATAATGCATGATTAATTCAAAACAATGTTTAGAAATAAGCAATTACATATGACAGTAATTTGAATGCTAAAAGGTTAAACATGTATATATTAACAATGACATCCATAAAATATAGGACATACCTTTAACTTAACACTTACTATCAAATATTACTGGGGTTTTTTTTATCATGACTGGAGTATATGGATAAATATCTTGTTGATGATGGATACATGAATATTAGAAACGTTTTTGTATGTTTTTTAGAGGTGGACATTTATATTTTCTTTTTAACATGTATAAATTTGTTTTTCATATGTACATATATGCACAAGATATTGATCAGTAAAATAATATTCAAGGAACACTTGTTAAACCATATCCCAATAAAGGAGATATAAGGATAAACCTGACAAAATCTGAATTAAGAGAGTGACTTAGCCACCATACACAACTTCTACTAGGTGAGAGCTACAGATTCTCCAAAGATGGTAAAATCATAAATATTAGTAATATATTATCCTGGATAGAAAAAAAATTCCATTTGTCCTGTTCTTTGTTATGAAATATTCTTAACAGATGGTGAGATAATAGGAAAATGACTAAAATAAGGACCAAAGACAAGTTACATTTCAACAGTACACACCCTTGTTTATTATTTGCTTTGACTCCACTTTCTAAGAAATATATCCTTTCTTTCTTGTACTCCTCACCCTCTCTTAACTAACTAGCTTACTTTTCAATTTACTTTGCTTACTTTTCAATTTACCCCTCCTCACTTAACTTTTTTTCTATATTCAGCTTCTTAATTATATAAGACTTACTCTTTCATATTCATATTCTTTCATACTTCCCTCTTATAATCTGAGGAGAGTTTGAATATATACTCACTGAAAACTTAATAACTGTAACTGATTTTTCTTATGATAAACTAGTTCTTGCTTAACTATCATGATATAATCATGATGTAATTTGTTTTAAATCTAGTAAAGCACAATAAAAAACAAAGATTAAGTCATATTGAAGGAATCTAAAGTTAGTGTGCTTATAATATGAGGTTCAGCATAATAGTACATTAGCCACCATGCACAACTTCTGTTCCCCAGCAATTTTCATTAATATTTTAATGATTGATATCTTTCAACTTTGTATTTCACATCATGGTCTCCAGGAAGACTAATAATCTAAAGAAGAAGTATTTGACTATAAATGGTGCTTCAGTGGTGAGAGTTTATAAAGAGTCTGATGTTATAAAGCAAACAATTTTGGAACAGTTGATTAACCTCCTCCCCTTAAAATTATTGGCTTTGAACCAAAGTTATCATTATCATTACAATTATTATTATTATTATTATTATTATTATTTAAGGTGGTGAGCTGGCAGAACCATTAGCATAGCAGGCAAATGCTTATCGGCATTTTGCCCATCTTTACGTTCTGGGTTCAAATCCGCCAAGGTCAACTTTGCCTTTCATCCTTTTAAGGTCAATAAATTAAGTACTGGTGAAACACTGGGGTCAATGTAATCAACTAGTCCCCTCCCATCAAATTTCAGGCCTTGTGCTTTTAGTTGAAAGGATTATTATTATTCAGGTGGCGAGCTGCTAGAATTGTTACCACACTGGACAAAATGCTTAGTGACATTTTGACCATTTGGAGTTCAAATACTAGTGAGATTGGCTTTGCCTTTCATCCTTTCAGGGTTGATAAAATAAGTACCAGTTGAGCACTGAGGTCAATATATATATAAACAACTAGCCTGCTCTCACAAAACTTCAGGCCTTGTGCCTATAGTAGAAAGAATTATTATTATCATTATTGCTATTATTATTATTATTATTCAGTAGTTTTATTTTTATAACGTGCTTTCACTTCACTACCGAGCACAGCTCTGTGTGCCTTGGGTATGTCCTGTGGTTTGCTGTGATGCTCTTATGGTTACTGTATTGAAAGTGTTTTGCGTAGGATGTGTGCAGTGCCCAGTAGTGTTATATATATTTGTAAGTCCTGGTATTTTTGTTATGTATTTGTCTGAATTATTATTATTATTATTATCATCATCAAAAATATTTCTACTTTAAACTCAACTTTCAGAGAGAATCTGAATAAATATGAATCTTTAATACAAAATATCCTTTCAGAAAAAAGCAAAATTAGATATACATGCATATGATATACAGCATGCTTTATTTTCTGTAGTAAACATTAGTATTACAGTTCTATATTCTGTCACATGTTATAAACATTAACACAACGTTTCAGCTGATATACCCTCCAGCCTTCATCAGGTGTCTTGGGGAAATTTCGAACCTGGGCTCTCATCCCTAAGGTATTTTTTGATGTTATTACTATTATTATTATTATTCAGGTCACTGCCTGGAATCGAACTCGGAATTTTGGGGTTAGTAGCCTGTGGTTAAGACACCTGATGAAGGCTGGTGGGTATATCAGCCGAAACGTTGTGTTATTGTTTTATAATGTGACAGAATTAGAGAATATTTAATTTTATTATATTATTGCATGCTTCTCTGAAAAATCTTCTGAAATGTTTACATTATTGTCACCCAATTGTATTTTCTATGAATTATTTTTTATGGAACTATTTTTGTTGGGAAAAGTTAAATTGGGAATAGAATCTAAATAAGATTTTACCATTTTAAAAACACCTTAACTTAGTTATGCTAAAACAGATTGCAATTATTGGTACTTTTCAATAAAATGAATATCAACTCTATGCAAATGTTGATGGAATACTATCAAGACATTGTGTCTGCTCAAATTAACAAAGAATAATAGATGCAAAAGAAATGTTTAGCAACATGTATCATGAAAACTTTCCAGCTAAATTGGGATCAATTCAAATTATGCTCTATATTACCTCATTTTTGAGTGGAATTTTTTTTTTTGTTCTAATATTTATTTCTTTATTGCCCATAGGGGGCTAAACAGGGGACAAGCAAGGGTAAAAAGAGGTATTAAGTCGATTACATCAACCCCAGTGTGTAACTGGTACTTATTTAATCAACCCTGAAAGGATGAAAGGCAAAGTTGACCTCAGAGGAATTTGAACTCAGAATGTAATGGCAGACGAAATACTGCTAAGCATTTTGCCCAGCATGCTAACAATTCTGCCAGCTCGCTGCCTTCTTGTAATATTACTGTCATAGATACTGTTCAAATATGTTTGATTTGTGTTGTACCAAACTGCTCCTTTTTACATCCAGTGCCATTACACCATTATTTCTATAGCATTTATGTATTGCTAAGTTCTATTCTATCATCATCATCATCATTTAACGTCCATGTTCCATGCTGACATGGGTTGGACAGTTTGATGGGATCTAATGGATCCAAGGACTACATAGCGCACCAATGTCTGTTTTGGCATGGTTTCTACTGAATGCCCTTTCTAATACCAACCACTTTACAGTATGTACGGGGTGCTTTTTAAAGCCACCAGCACCTGAGAGGTTGCCATGCAGTTTTGCAAAACTATGAAATTGGAAATGTGCATATGTGTGTGGGTCTTTATACTTGGAAATGAGGGGCTAAAGTATGAGAGAAGGGGGAACAAACAGAACAGATTCTGGTTGCATCTAAATAATGGTGATGCAATGTCTAAATGGCTCCTCAAGGTATGAGTTGAGTGGGGATAGAGGAACTAGGCATATACTTGGGTGGGGGTGGGTTTCCCAGAGTTTTATGGGGAGCAATATGATATTTAAAAAGAAACTTTATGAAACAAATTCTTGATAATTATACAACATTTTCAAGCTATGAGTAACAGCAGCATTGTTAATCAAATGACAATATTTCTAATTTGTAATTTTTTTAGTCTTAAAGTCTAAGATCAACAGACTTGTTGTTTATCATTTGATTGAGCTTAAGAAGTAGTGTGTGTGTGTGTCTGAGCATTTGTGAGTGCATGCACATGTATATGTGTGTAACAGATGCTGGCATGGTTGTGTAATTAACAGGTTTTGTTTCCCAACCAAGTGGTTTTGGGTCCAGTTTCACAATATACCAGATGAAAACTGAAAGAAAACCATGTGTGTGTGTGTGTGTGCTGTATATGTATATACACTCACACACACATACATGTACATGAGTGTCTGTACTTGCATATGTGAGTTTGTTTACATTTGTACTCTATAAAAGTTGCCACGAATAACGTAATGTTGTTGTTTCTTCTATCAACAAAGATCTGCTCACTTTGTACATTCAACAATGTGTGAAATAAGAAATCCATTACTTGTAAAACAGATAAGGCTTGACAGAAAAGACATTTCATTATAATATTTCTGTTGAAATACACTGCCTTTATTTCACTTAAATTTTTAAATATTAAAATAACAATGTCATTACTAATCAGGTGTTTGGAACATAAAGTAATACAAAATTTTGATTTAAATTTTTACTTTAGATCCCTTGAAAGCATGAATTTTGTAACACAGAAACAGGGGTAGTCTCAGGTGGATTAGTTTCAATAAGGTTAATGCCAATGTTGCTAGCATTTGGCTTAGCTCATATTACCTGGTATCTATTAGTTAAATGCAATTTATTTTTTGTTTTTTACTTTATTTTATTTGTGCCATGTAAAAAGCACCCATGCTGACACCATGTAGAAGGCACCCATGCTAGTGTCACATAAAAAGAACCCAGTACACTCTGTAAAGTGGATGGTGTTAGGAAGGGCATCCAGCCATAGAAACCATGCCAAAACAGATGACAGGAGCCTGGTGCAGCCCTCCGGCTTGTCAACTCCTATCAAATCATCCAACCCATGCCAGCATGGAAAATGGACATTAAATGTTGTTGATGATTTTATCACTTGTCATTGGAAAAAGAGCAGCAGTTACAAACATTTGTAGGGCCACTGTGATTAATGGGACAAAAAAAAACCTCCCACATAAGCATTTGGCAGCATGTAAAATGTGGGTGGGTTTTTTTTTTTGCCACACCTGTATAATACATTCAACTGATGTCTGAGTGTAAATGTTGTACATGTGTGAATGTATAATCCTGTATGATTCTTACAAAGGAATGTTTGATTTTGTTTTTTTAAATAAAACTAATTTTGTTAAGTTTATCTTTATTTTACTAAGATAAATGATCCCATATTTACACATATCTGCTATATCTGATAGAAGTTGTGTGGCTACATTACCACATTTCAAACATATAACATTATATTTCCTTCAAATTTATTGATGTTTAATTTCAATTAAGATCATTAAATCAACTGATTACAAGATGCTGTTATTCTTCATCATTAAATTCCATTATGCCAACTACTTCATCTATTTCAGCTGCAATTATTAGATTTATAAATTGTTTATCATCTAATCTTATTGTTTGTTTTTTTTCCTACTTTTTCCAGAACTCCATATCTGAAGTTGCCCAACTCTTCACTGAATTCTTCCGAGAGCTTGATGTAGTTCCCTCTGATGTGGTTGCTGGCTTACTTTTATTAAGACGTTATCAAAAGCTCCAAATGCGAAGTCATGTTGCTAACGTATGTGTTCTAAGCTCATCTTTTGAAATCAATCTTGTATTTTTTTTGTATGTGTATTCAATAATATTCACTTATTTTAAACATTTTGATACCAATTAACATAATTGCTTTAGTTATAATTTATAAATTAGAAAAAAACTCTTATTTGGGAATATTAGGTTTCTTTTAGCTTCAAATTGAGCATTTTTGTCCTGTGTTTTCCCCTTAAAGTATGACCCTGTGAGATGCCACCATTCTGTAGAAAGTCTCCCCTAATTTTCACTTGACAATTCAAATTGTCAACTTAAAAATTCAAAGCTTCTTCAGCAAGGATAGAGGAGTCTAAATGCTGAAAAAGTCTTATAAGACCCAAACATGTTCAGAGTTGTCTCCTACTCTTGCAAGAACAAATAAAATAGCATTAGTCATTAATTGATAATATTCCCTTTTTTCCCTGCATAATTTCTTTTTTGCAAGTTGCTTTCTAATGCTTCTTGCATTAAATATGATAACATTAACTTGTCTACAAAGTTTAAGCTTACAACATCATAGTAACTATCCCTTACAGACAAGCTACTTTCCCAGATTGCTTATTAATTACTTAATAAGAATTTATTCAGTTACCAAACTGAAACTAACCTTGCTTAACTAGTCATTTTTTAGGGTAAAGTTTAACTCTTAAAGTCTTATGCTGCAAATACCCACAACAGTTATCAAATTCTACACCACATGTAACTGCTATTGTAACTGTATTGTTTTTTGGGGTCAAAAACTGAAAGAAACAAAATTTACTCTCATTTTAGAAGAATTTCCTGTCAAAAGATATTCTCTTTGCACTGTGTGCATTTTTCATGGTTTATTGGTTGAATTTTTCTGAGTTTTTTTCATTTGATTTTTGAGCATAATGGCAGTTAGTAATACAAGCAGTGAATTAATTCTGTGGTGCTATTTATCAATGATTTATTTATTATAATTTATTGATGATTTAATTTGAGAAAGAGATCTTGATCTTGGTTAAATTAATTTAAGTGATATTTAAGTACCACCAGCAATCTAAGTGATATCAGGATTTATTGATTGTGAGCAGTAGAATTATCATGTAGCTGATATTGCATTGATGCTTTTGTTAGTTAATGATAAGGATTGATAAAAAAGAAAAGCATTAACTTACTGATATCTTTTAAAGGTAAACTCTCTGTATACTAGTGGGTTCACATGAAGAGCATAATTGTTTTAAGTCTAAATAATACTAATTTGTTGCGCTTTACAAAACTTTTAAATGGAGGAGATGAAAATATATCTTAAAATTCTTTTTCTATTGGGAGTTGCACAGCTCCTAAGTTACAGAGACTAGCTCTGAGTTATGAAATCAATCAATACCTGGGAATCAATATTTCATAAAAATATATGAAAACACTTATGTGTAATCAACTTAGCTGTTTTCAGCCGACTTGGGTAGGTGAAAGTGACATGACAACAGGTTAAAATCAACAACAGATAAAAGGCACATTCAAAATGTACACCAATGATAATTTTCAATTAGCTTTCATGCAATATTAATATTTTTATGATTTTTATATTGGACTGACTGCATTTCACCCAAAATCTTTAGTTTCTAGCATGATTGAAATATTTAAGCATTACAGGTCTTTAAGAGTTAAATAACTCTATTTCAAATATATTAATATTAAATGCCATACATAACAACAATAAATTATAAGGATATTAAAAATAAAGTCTATTGTGAAAATAATTTTTCAATTAACATTCTGTTTGACTTGCTTTTTTCAGAAAACCAATGATATTTACCAATATTTATCAGGAGCAGCAATTACTCCTAAGACCCACTTTCTCCAATTAAATGACCCTGATGTTATGGAGGAGTACAAACTAATTATCCATTATATGGAATATGCATTGGCTGCCTATGGTTGGCCTGCTTATATGATGATGAACAATGCCACTGGATTATGTAGTCTCATACCTTATTTGTCGTAAGTTATAATTTGTATTACCATTTCACAGTCTTAATCACTCAGCCTATTAAATATTGACTTCTTTTATCTTATTTAAAATCATTGGATTGTGGTTATGCTGGGGTACTACTTTGAAAGGTTTTTGCTGAACAAATTGACTCCAGTGCTTATTTTTTAAGTCTGGTACCTATTCTATTGGTCTCTTTTGCTAAGCCACAAAGTCATGGGAACATAAACAAACCAACACAACTTGTCATGCTGTGGTTGGGAAACAGACAGGCAAACACACAATGCACACACACACAATGCACACACACACAATGCACACACACACACACACAATGCACACACACAATGCACACACACACACACACAATGCACACACACACACACACAATGCACACACACACAATGCACACACACACGTGCACTCACACACACATGATGAACTTCCTCACATTTTTCCCTAACAAGGCATTGGTCAGGCTGGGGCTGTAGTAGAAGGCACTTGCCCAAGGTTCCACACAGTGAACCTTAATCCGAAACTACATAATTGCAAAGTGAGCTTCTTAACCACGCAAACAACCATACGGAACAAAATGAAATGTGACGTTTATTCTTTCTCCACTAACATTAATGAAGCAACATGGAATAGCTGCAACTAGGATTTGAAACCTGATTTAGTTGATGAGATGTATTCTTATTATCTCCATTCTACTAATAACCAAGTGAGATAAACAGTTATTGAACCACATTTATAATTAAGTCACTATTGTTTTTTTTTCTCTCTCTCTTCTCTCTTTTGTCTTGCTTCTTCCCACTTCATAAATATTTTTCTTTACCCACTTAATTCAATTGAAGTCCACGCAGTTTGGATTGCTATGAATATGTGTTTGCATTAAGAATTAAGTATGTGAACAATCTTATTAGCTACATATTAATTAATGTTTACATAGATGAATGCTTTGACGAATGGCCTGTTTGCTCAAATGCCTTTGTTGTCATAAAACTGAGTGTATTTATACATGAATTCCACATTAACATTTTAATTTAATTGTAAGTGTTAGAACTAAAAGTGCTTTATTTATATTTATGAACTTACATATAATGCATGACTGCATCACATATTTGTTTACCCTAAGACATCCTTAAACAAGGTTCCCTATTCTGTACTAAGGTATAAGATAGTCATAAGTCTAGTGATATTAAATGTTGGTGTCCAACAGTTACCATTACCAATCCACCTAAGACCATCTCTGGTTCTATATAATCTGTGTTTTAGAATGATCCAAACTGAAATCTTCCAGCAAAATTCCATGTAAATTTTTGTTCCAAACACCAACTCAATAATGATTATATTGTTTTGTTTTTAAATTTTTATTATTTGCAAAATTAATTGAAACAAAGTCTGATTAGTATATCAACAGAGACATAACAAAAGAATTAAAAACCTATCAAATCTATATGTAACACTTTTCATTTGTTGTTTCACTGACTTACGTAAGTAGAATTATTTTGAAAATTAGACTATTTACATGTTGTTAGAACAAATGTTTGTATGACTAAATACTATTCTAAAATAGAGTGGTTCCTCTCACCAGTCAGGGGTACTGAGGCAATAAAAATAATGTCTTGTTAGAAGTCATTGTCCAATTACTGTAGCAAGATTTGAACACATTTTCAAATGAATTAACACATTTTGCTGCTCATTCACAATGTCTTTCAGTGCCTCATCTGAGGACTACCCCAGTATTGATATTGCTTTATATAAGAAATAGTTAAAATCTAATGTTATTGTTATAATATTATTTTTATTAATAATTCATTAAATTATTAAATTGATATACAAAGTAATTATTCATAACATATTATAACCTTATTCATGTCCTGCAAATCAGTCTCAACTTATTTCAAACTGGGAGACATTGAACAAGCATTATCATCATGTTTACAACTGCTCTTTCAAGATTTGAAAACAGCCTTGAAAATTTCTCTCTTTATTAAATGTTATAAGTAGCTATGATGAGTGCTAATGCACTATTAGTGCATTATTATCATTGCATTGTGTGTGCATACTACTCAACTAGTTTCAGGCAGCCTAACTGAAAACAGATACTGCTTCCTCAACCATGTTGAGATGAGTAGACACTATTTCTGAGATCTAAGAACACATTTCACAAACAATTCTGGGAAGATTTCCATATTTTCCATATCAGAGGACTCAGTCTAGTAAATAAAAGCAAAAAGTGAATTAATGATAAATGCAAACCTGTTTATTATTCCAGTCCATTATTGGCTCAGTCACAAGATAACAAACTAATAACCCAATAGTTAGATATTTTATGCTTGATTGAAGATGATTGAGTACATGTTTATTAGGATCATCTTTTAATTCATTATTGTATGGCAAATTCAGGATTTTTGAAATGCTATTCTCTCTCTCTCTCTCTCTCTCTCTCTCTCTCTCTCTCTCTCTCTCTCTCTCTCTCTCTCTCTCTTTCTCTCTCTCTCTTCCTCTCTCTCTCTTCCTCTCTCTCTCTTCCTCTCTCTCTCTCTTTTGTACATCTCTATTACTACACTGTCTTATGATGCCATGCAAATAATTCACATAATTTCAACATCTGTAAATGTATATCATGAAAACAATAACTGGAAAGAATAATAGAAAATATATCAAAAGCAATATAATATAAAACAAGAAGAAACAAACTGTTCATTTCTGAATGGCCAATTTTTATCTTACTTCATGATATCCACTGAACTTCTTGAAAGCCATCACTAAGTAACCATTATAAAACTACTAAGATACTACTATGCTAATAAGATAAATATTGCATATCCATACAATCATCTTCATCTCATTTTTCAGCAGTCCCTTTACATCCTCTGCAGCCATTGCTTCTGTTTCATTGTTATACAGCATCACACCATTTTTTTCTTGCCAATTAATAGCTGTCATGTGAATCAAGAGAGAAAAAGAGCCCCACTTTGTTTCTAATAGAACTTGTAGTTTTTAGAACTATTACCATCGTCTCTTATAACAGCAGCCATGATGCTCTACCTTTAATGTTAGTTATGTCAGTTAAATAACCATAACTTATTTGTTAATTCTTCTGAGCCAGTTAAGCAACTCATAATCTTCAAAGTAAAGCTGCATGTGCTGTTATCTACTTAACAGCATCTGAAATGTGTAAGTGGCTGGATGTGGATGTATACTATTTCAAGAAAATGCAAAGTTAAATCGTTAGATAATATCATTTGCTCACTAATTGAGAATCATTAATCTTAATTGTATCTAATTTCTTCACTTAACTTTATCAGTTTTGTACAAAACACCTTTTATCATATCAATTCCATATAAATGTAAAAAGGAACATTGTTTTGTCTTATACATGTCCTCATGTAAACACACAGATATACATACAGCATATATAAACATACACATGAATACTTATTCATACATATTCTATCTTATTGTCTGGTTTCAGTTGTTGCTGTTGTAAAAGTTGTGTAAAACACCAAACTTACTCTACTGTTGTTGAAGATAACTGTTGTGAATGTAATTTTGCTGCTATGAAGAAACTCAGTGGCCTCTTGGATACTGACATCATATATGTCACATATCACGTAGATGTAAGTTGAGTTGATTAAAACGCTACTTCTCTACTTAAAAATATTTCCTGTCGTTTTTTTTCTCATCCTTTTGTATTGCTTTTTCATAATCTGGTAATTCATTCAGTTGTGAGGTAAGTCAAGATTGGGTACATATTCTCTTAGCAGAGATCAACAAATCATAAAACAGTCCATCAGGAGACTCTCCAACCTCTTTTTTCTACACATCAAATGCATAGAAGGAATGTGTTTACATTCTTACAGATCATTATCACAGCCAAAGCTTTATATTTAAATTTATTTCAGTACTTCTGATATATAGTGTAATGTGTATAAAAAATATATTATTTACCTCATGAAATGACATACTATCTAAAGCACAAATTTTCAAGATATCCACCATATTAAAGTAACTTTATATAACAGCTAAATACTCCAAGCCATTAATTGGGGTAAGAGTTTGAGTACATATTCTCTGAGGAGAGATCAACAAATCATAAAGCAATCCATCAGGAGACTTCCCCACCTCTTTTTTCTGCACATCAAATGCACAGAAACAATGTGTTTACATTCTTATATAGTTTGTTATCACAGCTAAGACTTTATAATATTTAATATTTTTTTAAACAATTATTGTTAACTAAAATGAGTTCTAGATTTTATAACTCATTTCTTTCTTGTAAATTTTAAAAAGGTCTCTGGACTTTTTTTAAAGATATTTTTTAAAGTAATTTCTATTTTCTAGATTGGAAAAACACCATTTTACGTTGCTCTTGATCATACACAGAAGAAAGTAATTGTTTGTGTGAGAGGAACATTATCATTACAGGTAAGCTGCTTTTATAATTGTTGCTGCTGTTGCCCAACTTTTCTCTCAAAGGAGGGGGAAATTGGGCAAGATTAGTGCTGTTAATATTAATTTTTGAAAAATAGTAGTGAATTGACAGAGTAGTAATAGACCAGAGTTCAAATCATGCTTCAGTTGATTTTCCTTTTTATCTTTCTGGAGGTTGATAACCTAAGTATTAGTTATGTACTAGGATTAATTCAATCAACTATTCTGTGCTCACTATAAATTTCTGACTGTGAATTGATGTAAGAAATGAATAATTTTGATGTGTTAATGTTCAGTTGTTAGGGATAAGCCACAGACAAAATAAACATCACCAGAAGATTTTATTTCATTTTAGACCTTGACTGTAATTGCAAATTTATGATCTTCGGATAAGAAAAGATGAATAAACTACATTGTGGTGGAAGAACCATTTTATAACACACACAAAGCTTTAAATTGATACTTATTTCTTGAGATGTCAAAATTCTTGTTCCACAACTGTGATCTGGTCACTGATACAATTCCACTGATTTGCACTGGAACTCTGTATACAACAAGACCCTAGTAGTACAACAAAATGATGATGACACCTCATGAAATTAAAACAAATTCAAAGTTAAGATATGAGTAGCCATATGGCCCCTCTCCAGCAAGAACCATATTCTGCTCTGGCCCCTCCTTTCATACCTAACCCCTCCTCTCCTAGCATGAGCCTTGTATGACTATGAACTTCTCTCAGGATTCATAGTCTTTCAAGTTGCATGATGACCTGACTAGTGCTGGCAGCATGAAAAATGCTCACAGTACACACTGTAAAGTGGTTGGTGTTGGGACAGGCATCCAGCCATAGTAACAATGCCAAAGCAGACAGTTGTGTATGATGTAGTACTTGGACCCACCAGATCCTATCAAATCATTTAACCCATGCCAGTGTGGAACATGTACATTAAAGGATGATGTGGGTTATTAAATGGTTAGAATGACTCACAATATAGTTGTTTCAGTTTCAACTCAAGCTCTCAGATCAAGCCATGTGCTCAACATATACAATTCTGAAATAGTCAAAATGTTATATTGTCAAAGAAAGAGGAAAACCTCAGTTCCTTTCCAGACCTTCCCAAACTTGGAGATCAAAGTAGTAAATGCTAAACTTGAACATGTTGATATTCAAGTTGAAACTTGTATGAAAAATGCGAGCAGGGGTTTCCAAGTAGCTACTGTTCACAGAAGAAAGGATTGAACAACATTTAGTTTGTGATTTGAGAAGTGAGACAGAGTGGTGAACATGAATGAATTAATTTTACTAATTCAGAATAACAGAAATAATTGTTATAGTAGTAAAGGAGACAGAGAAAAGAAACAGTACACCTTTGGTACTAGTAAGCTGGTGTGTGAGTGTTTTTGCCAATCTACCTGATGGAATTTTATATGCTGTGTAGAATATTTGTGAGTGCATCTGCTATAGCACAGTTCCATAAATGTGAGCAATTCTCTTATGTGGGTTGCTTTTGAGCTTTGTGGAATTTTGTAACTAATCCAGGATAAGATATTTTTCTGACCCTGAAGAGAACTAGTTTTAACAGCATGTTATATGTGAAATCATTGTCAGAGCTTTTAAGGCCTAAATCGTTTATTGTGTAATGTTAGATGGGGTAACATGATAACCTATGAGATTGCAGTGTCATAGCTTCATTATAGAGCAGAGTTTCAAAATATTTGTTCATCAAATGTGTGTAAATGTGATGTGAGATGTGTAGGTTGCATGTACAGGACACTTGTGTGGAATAATGAGGTTGATAGGAGGAAGGATTGACAGCATTATCTGCATTGATCATAGATCAGTTAAAGACATTCCACAAAGCTGAAAAGCAACCCACATAAGAGAACTGCTCGCATTTATGGAGCAGTGTTGCTATTGATTCACTCATAAATGTTCAATACTGCATATAAAATTCCATCAAGCAGATTGGCAAAAAACTCACACACCAACCTACTAGTCCCAAAGATCTACTGTTTCTTCTCTCTGTCTCTTCTACCACTCTTACAGTAATTTCTACTATTCTGAATTAGTTAAATTAATTTATTCCTTGTGTTCACCACTCTGTGTACCTCTTCATGTTTTTCACACAAACTTCAACTTATGATTAGAAGTGAGAGCAAGGAAATCATTAATATAATATAAAGGAGTGAGAGAGACATAACCAGAGTTTATAAGTAAATAAATGGTGAATTTTAGTTTTTTGTTGGCTCGAGTAAAGTTTACAATAGCAATGTAAAAGATTAATTATGGAATCAAATAATAATCTCAATCATTGTGTTTATATGTTTATTGGCAAGAATGGTCCTTCCAGCTGACAAAAATATATTTTCTGAAAAAGAATAAATGAAAAAATTGTCTTCCTTTTTTTTTATTATTATTTCATTCAGCTTTCAAATATACCTAATCCTCATCAACCCCCGAATATTAGTCTTGAGTCCTTGAACTAATGGATCCAGTTATCTGGTTTCTATGGCATATAAGTGATCAAGATCACAACATTCTCCTTGACTAGGATGCCAGTCCATCTTTGGGTTTCTTGTTTAAGGTTGAGTGGATTGGAGTAACATGAAATGAAGTGTTTTGCTCAAGAACACATTTTCACAACCTAGTCTGGAATCAAAACCATGATGTGATTGTAAGTACAACATCCTGACCGCTAGACCATGTACCTTCAAATATACAATAATGTCAATATTATTATAAAGTATGTTGTCCAACTTTCTTGCATTCAGTAACAATTTTAAATACTACTTGTGATATTTAAGGTTTGAAATTATTATTCTACTGCATCTTCTTTATTATCTCTAGGATGTATTGACTGATCTTAAAGCTGAGTCTACTATGCTTCCACTCGAACCTCCTATTGAGAACTGGCTTGGTCATGAGGTAAGCAAATCGATCATAGTTTTACAACATCTAATGACTAATGTCACAAATATATTCTCTATGTTTAAATGTTTAATTTTTATTCTTAATTTCTCTTTTTTTAACTGGCAAAACTTTATTAGAATAAAAGCATGAATCCAATAAGTTTATCATCCTCATCATTTAATGTCTATGTTCCATAGGAGCATAAGCTGAATGGCTTGACAGGAGCCAAGGGGGTCCAAGGATGCCTTTGTACTCCAATGTCTGTTTTGGCATGTTTTTTTTAATGGCTGAATGCCCTCTAAATGCCAACATTACAGCATGTACTGGGTGCCTTTTCTTTTTACTATTGAGGTTGGCATCAAGCTTGCAAGACTAAGATCCCCTTTGTCTGAATGGTGCTACAGTAGAGAAGCAGCTTTATGCTAAGAGATGAAGTTTTATAGTGGTGATGATGATGATAATAATGATAGTGGCAGTGGTGGTGATGTCTGGGTTTTTTTTACGTAACGCATTTATAAAATCTGAATCTATTTGATTAGATCTAATAAGCTTACTTTGACTGTATTTTATCCTTTCAAGCCAGTCATGAAATATGTTTAGCTACTTTGTATCATTCGCACCATTACACTCATCCCAGTTAACCACTGAAAGGCAGTGTACAACCTTGTCTCAGGACAGACTAAACTAGTAAGCAAGATACAGGGGCTGTTTGAAACATTCAGTTAATAACCTACACAACAAGAAAAAAATTACTGGTGTACTTTGCAGGAAAATTTAAAATACATTTTAAAGTTTTTAGAAGCTCTTTTAAACTTTGAAATTCTTTTAAATTATAGAAAACTATTGTTAACCAAGTTATATTAATCATTCTTGTGTGTAACAAAATCATCAATAATATGTTCAAACAGTAGTATGAATCTTCAAAAATTTTAAATTATATTTTTAAAAATCCATAGCACACCATGGTCAGAACTATTCAACAAGAAAAGAGAGAAAAATAAAATTTAAACTTTATTAATGCTTTCTTAATTAAAGTCATGACAAAAAAAATTGTGTGAATAAAGTATTTTGACCATAAGTCTATGGATTGTGATTGCATATCTCTTATAGAGTTTCCATTGAGTTTCCTTAAAAAAGCAAAACACAGCCATCACTTACAAGCAAGTATGACTGGTAGTATATACCATGCTTTCATTAGTTGTTTTAGGTGCCTGTGTAGTCGCAAGCAGACAGACACCTTCTCAGTCCTCTCACATTCAACCCAACAAGACAGCTGGAGGGAGAGAGGCCCTCACCTGCAATCAGCTGATACTCATTTTCAAAAAGCAACATGAAATGAAGTGTCTTGCAGAAGAACACAACACTCCTAAAATATTCTGGAATTGTTACTTGTAATAATAATAATGCAGAAGCTTCATTTTTTTGTCCACTTAATTTTATAGGGAAAAGGATTAAATACTGTTATTCCTGGTTGTAGTATCATCATCATTATCGTCTTCCTCCTCCTCCTCCTCATCATCATCATCATCATCACTAGCATTACTGTCTTCATCATTCTAAAGTAGTCTTTGACAAAATTGCAAGTTATATGAAAATAACTATTCCACTTTTCTATGGAGTTATTCAACTGACATGTATCCAATAAAGACATGCAGTAATATATAAACTCTTAAATAAAGAAACATTTTCACAAATGAAAAAATTCCCAAATCAAAAACTTTAGCTTTGTATGTCTAAATATATTTTAATTATTTACTGTATTTATGCCTGCAGCAAAAGCTGATAAACATTATGACAAGTCTTGTATTATCTGTTGTCAAAGACTCTAATTAAAACCAATTTATTTGACCACACACACACACATTAATATGCATCTAACATACATCATTATATGGACATACATGTGTGTGTGTGTGCATCATTGTCATAATCTTTTAACATCTGTTGTTCATCTTGGCATGGATGTATATGTGTCTATATATGTGTGTGTACATATATGTGTGTGTACATATATGTGTGTGTTTGTATGTACATACATGTATGTGTATATACGCATGTGTGTATGTATATATATTACAGAATATTTCTTTCAGAAAACACATTAAATATTTGTTTCAGATTTGGAAGCACTTTTTCAGTTTAAATTTTTCAAGTTCCATATGTCTGAGTTTCAGTCATAATCAGTGTAATAATTATGCCTAAACAAACTGTTTTAAATGATGCCCTGTAATACACTAGTGTGCCACAAGAGATACCAATGTGTGCTACAGATTGTTACAAATATTCTTTAGAATTCTGGAAAATTTGTAGTATTCTTGAGTATTTTAAAAAATCATGCTATTTTTTGAGCATGATGTATATAACTTTGTTATACCCAAGAATGATTAATAAAACTCAGTTAGAAATAGTTTTCTATGATCTTTAAACATTTTAACTTTTAAGTAGCTTTCTTTTAATTTAAAATTTGTTTTTTACTTTCTTTGCAAAGCACATCAGTAGTTTTTAATTTCCTGTGTTAAGTGCACTTGTAAGTTTTTCAATTCATCTCCACTGAGCCACAAAGTTTAAAACATGAGAAATCACAAAACTAAACAATTATTTTCTTGTGTATTCCTCTCTTACAATGCATTACTGTTCTATTTTTTCTGTCCAAAATATATCAAAATGAACCACTTCTCAACATTATATATACAGTTCCCAAATTCTTCACAATAGATGTGTTATAAACACCCATTAACTTTATCTTAGAAATTGAGAACTGGTTTAATTTTTTGAACTAATAGGTGGGCTATTGATGGAATATAAAAAGAAATGGGTTTTTTTATTTATCTTTAGCTTTCAGAGTTTCTCAAAGTTTCAACATTTTAGATTTCAATTATATGCATTTGTATGACAGTGTTTTCTTTGTGGGAGCAATATGTTTGGCAGGAACTGTGCAAATGCCTAGTGAGTGCGATTACTAGTGTGAATCAGTGTGATGTGCTGCATCCTTTTATGTTAAAATAGTAACTTAACCATTCAATAAATAGTAATTGATAACATAAATACAAAATGGCTTGAATAATGGGTTCACTATAATAAAACCTTTGAAGATGGTGCTTCAGCATGACCACATAGCCTAATAACTGTAACCAGTTAAAGAATTAAAGAATATCTGCAAAATCAAATGAAAAAAAACAAAATATTTTCCATTGCTGTAAGTGATGATCAAGAGAGTAAGAGTATAGCCATTTTTCCATGCTTGTATAGGTTAGACAAACATGTTATTGAGGCTTTGTCTTGCAGCTGAATATCTTTCCTGTAAAACATGTTACATGTTTTTCAAGTCAATCATCTCTTACTTCACATAGCTTCAAGAGTACAAAGCAAGCTGGTGGTTTGTTGACAGAGGCGACTATAGTAAGTGATGGCGAGTGATATAGGAGTGGCTGGGGATGGATGAGATATGTGAGTGCACTGGGAACAATAAGAGTTAAGGGAGGTGTAAAGGTGGGAGTATGGCAGAGGGGAGAGAGCAGTGGATGAAAGCACAGGAAGGAAGTGATTGGTGGAAGCATTGGGAAGGGAAAATCAGGATAATAATATTCCTTTCTACTATAGGCACAAAGCCTGAAATTTTGGTGGGAGGGGGATAATCGAGTACATCAACCCTAGTGCGTAACTGGTATTTATTTCATTGACCCTGAAATGGTGAAAGGCAAGGTCAACCTCGATGGAATTGAATTCCAAATGTAAGGACATACGAAATACTGCAAATCATTTTGCCTGGCATGCTAACAATTCTACTAGCTTGCTGCCTTAATAATAATAATAATTATAATAATAAAAATTATGTGTTGTGTGTGTGTGTGTGTGTGTTTCATTTCCCTTTAACTACCAGATGTATCTAGACAGAGATGTGACATTTCTTTCTGTTCATATTCCAAAATGTGTGTGGTGTATATCTGATGTTAAAAGTTCTGCTAGTTACAACAATATAGTTTTCTTGATCTGTCTTCCTTGCAATATTATTGCTTAATAGACGATGTTTGTTTTTTTTCAAGTAGTTTTCCCCTTAATGAGTATGGCCTTGGTCTGTTGTAAGTGCATGTGTTTTCAGCCATATTGTGGGTGGTTCTTGACACGTTATTGTTTAGTGTTCATATGATAGGTCTAATATGTTCTGTGTGGCTGTAGGTAACTTTTGTATTGTTTCTAATGAATAGTGTGTCAGTATTCATGTTTTGCTGGGAAGTGTTTACTGAGGAGACAAGAAAGAATACACTATATTTTTTACTGCTGAAAAGCAGGTTGGACCAGGTAATGGCTCTTTTTTTAGACTTGTTTTGCTGGTTGTTCATTAGTGAACATGTAAAAAAGAAAAGACTGGCCAATCAAATAAAAAAAGAAGCTTGCAGCAACATTTATGAAAATAGATGTACTGAGCTTCAGCAATTCTTGAATGGAGATCACTGTAGGATGAATTCAGTTTAAATAAACTATAAGTGTGTGCATATGTCTGTTTGATTTACTTATCAATGTAATCTAAATACATATATATTTATGTGAAATAAAGTATTTTATGTAATTTACTAACTCTGTTTCCATTAGGGAATGGTTGATGCAGCACAGTACATTCAGAAAAAATTAGTCGAAGAAAATATTTTGTCAAAAGCATTTAATAGTGATTTCGTAAGTATAATTATTGTTCAGTCTGTGTATAATTTACTCCAGTCTTCAAAGGAAATAAAGAAATCACCATTATTATTATCATTGATTATTAAATATGTTATATAAAGGGATTTGAAATAGAGCCTGTATAATATATATGACAGAAACGCAGGATGACAGTGACTTTAAAGTTTTGCCAGCAGCTGTTCATCAGACAGTGAATCTTCTCTGGTGAAACTTTGAAGTCACTGTCATTCTGTAATTCTGTCTGATAAAATATATATGATCACTCTTTGAAGTACAAAGACCAGTGGAATGATGTTGTGTAATCTGAAATTTATGTTCAGATTAAGTTTTTCGTTGACATTACTTTACTTTATTACCTCTTCATTGTCTATGTATCCATTCGTAGATAATATTAACTGAGGCTTCATTTAGTGAATCATTAGACAAAAGTTGGGCATATCAAAAGAGATCAGTTTAATATCCTGTTTGGTAGGAAGTATAAAATTGTAAGAAAAATATTCTCCGTTAAAAATATTTATCTTTGCTGTAATTTGTAAATTAGAAAAAATATATTTCAATTAATTTTGTTTATTTGTTAAAGTAATAAATTACAAAGTCATACACAATGTTGCTTCTTTGAAAATTTTATTTCTCTTTTCAGGATCGCAGAACTGATCAATACAATTTAATTTTAGTTGGACATTCTCTTGGAGCTGGAACTGCATCAATTTTAGCCATTCTGCTAAAAAGACAATACCCTAATTTACATTGCTATGCTTATTCACCTCCTGGAGGTCTTATAAGGTTTGTATACATATTTTAAATTTTATAAAAATGAGGATTTATATCTAATGACAATAATTGTAATAGTTAGTCTCATAGCTGGTTTTATGCTAGTTTTCTAATTGTTATAATTATAAGAAAAGCATGATAGTGTGGGAAAGTTTAATTCTACTTTGCAATTATTTACTATGAAACAAAACAAAAGTATTAGGATAGAACACAAAATTGACTTTATACCACTTTGCTTTGTTTTTGAACTTTCTTGTGTCAAAATAATTACCAATCAAATAATAGCATTGATGTAATTTTTATTTTTAACTTTTAGTCAGGAGGGAAGGCAAGGGTTTTTTGAATCTGTTGAAGGAAGAAGGTATCCCCTAAACTGGAGACTTGGTCTAAATGCTTGCAACAAAATGAACTCCACTAAAGGTACCCCCCAAATACCAGGTGGTAGTGTTAAACTAAGCAACTGATTAAGTTTGTACCCATATCCCTAAATTGTTGTTCTTGTACCAATGATAAAAATAATTAGCATTAATAATTATTTATCCCAATAATTAACTATTATTATGTAATTATTTTTTAATAGTTTTATTTTTATTGCATGCTTTCATTGCACTACTAAGTGCAGTTCCATGCACCATGCAAATGTACAGTGTTTTGTTTTGGTTTTATATTTTGCATAGTGTTGAAAGTATACTGCATAATACGTATGCTGTGTCTAAAAATGCTAGTTACAGCATGCTGCACACATGTGTAGTATTCAAGAGTTTAGTTATGTACTTGTCTGCAGGTTTTTAAATCATTCCCAAGGCATCTATGAATATAGGAATTATTTCTGTTTTCAATTCATCTCGCTGGTTATCTCTATTTCCAGATCTTTATATTTGAATAGTGTCTGTATTTCCTTTATAGAAACATTGTTATTCTATTGGAAATTACTTCTTTTCCTGATGATCCTTAATAATACTATCCATCAAGTAACTTTGATCTCCTTCTTTATAGGAATTGCTATATTCCAGAATATGGTCACTTCCTCATTCCTTGAAAATTTTTCTAGTAATATTTTATATTGCATATTTTCTCTTAGTATTTCATAATGTTGACAAAACTGCAAAAGTATGAGAGCCCTATCTCTGTCATGCCTGTATAGATTCTCTTGGTTTAGATTTGACAGCCACAAACAATATTAACTGTTTCTTTTTAATCTTTACATATTCTACAGAGATTTATTTGTTGCCCTCATCAACTTCTTTGAGTTTTTTATAAAGAGAAAAGTAAAGATGGACTGGCAAATGCTGCCTTTCCATAAATTTACTGAAAGAGCCTACTCTCAGTATGCCTCTGGAAGCTGGTGAATACAGTTAGAAGGCACTTGCTTTTAGAATTGAGGGTAAGTTTGGATTAGTGGGATGCCTTAATTAGGCGATATAAAAATTAGGCTTATGTAGTTGTTTTCCTATTGGAGAATCTCATTTCTTTCCTATTATTCCATGATCAGTTCTTCATAAACTCCCACCCCACCATTGCTTATAATTTGTCCTTGTCATGTTCTCTCATCCATTGCCTTTATGGTAAATAAGTTTACTACATCAATAGTGGTGGTGGTAGCATTGTTGTTGTTTAGTCAACTTGATACTTGATTCTCAATGTCACCTTCAGTTAAGTGAAAGGTGTGAGTTGGCTGATTTACATAAAAGTTTCATGATTCACAACTTTTGTGTTAAATTCTGCTTGCGTAAAGCAATAATATTGTTATAATCCTTACAATGTTGAATTGTTATAGCGCCTACTGTGTACTCTCTGACCACCTACTACATACTCTCTCATACCCTCCTATTTATAGTGACTAACTCATGCCACTTGTCACATGGGAGGGGTATACCATTATTACTAATTCCCTACATCTCCCCTTTGAAGTTTTTCTTAGGAAGTGTCATTTTATTTAGCAATATTTTTTTAATTAATCCCACCTCCCTTTTTTTTTAGTTACTTTTCATACAATTTAATATTTTTTGTACTTGGCATCTATTTTCAGGAACTTTGTATGTTTTCTTGTCCTCTCACTTGTACGCCTCGGTTCAATCACCTGCAGTGGCATTGGTACTTAGAACGTATCATACAACCATGCCATTGGTTCCTCCAACATTTTTGGTTTGCTTTCCATGAATCTTTTTTGCATACCTTTTCTACTTTTTAACCAATACATCATTTTACCTATGCATTTGGTAATTACGCCATCTTTCCAACACTGCTTTCCATTCTTGTATGCCCTCATATACACCTTTTCACCAACTTCTAAAGAATCTTGCTATATCCTCCCTGGCACTTTTTCTTTTTTGCCAGGTAGCAATTTATCAAAGACTAATTTTACTTTCCTTGCAAACATCAGCTCCGTTGGTGAGCTACCTGCTGGTGTATTTGGATTCGGTGTCACATAGTACACTCTTAAAAATTGTTGTAGAGCTACCTCATCCATGACTTCCTTGTTCTAAGGGCTATTGTGAAGGTATCAACAAAGCATTCTGCCTCTCCAATAGATCTGGGTGGGTATGGTGCCGTAATTATATGTTCTACTGCAAACATTTCACAAAATTTTAAAATTCGCTACGGTACTTCACGTACTTCTCTTTACTTATAGTGACTAGTTTACTCCATTCATCATGTGGGAGGGATGAACCATTATTACTAATTCCCTACAATAAATATACAAGGCTCTACATGTAGAATTGATGAATCAAAAAATAATCTTGAGATATGAACAAAAGAAATAGTTTCATGAGACCTTTGTGATGGGGCTGCCACAGGAAAGAATGACAGCAATATTGTTACCATATCAGGCAATTTTAATGAACACAATTCATGTTAAGAAACATTAGAAAGTATCTACTGGGGTGCATCTAGACTATAGTTTACCATAGTCTAGATGCACCATTTATGGTAGAAGAAGTAAGAAGAATTATAACTCAAGAATTTCTGTGGGTTTAAATGATTTCACTATTCACATCACATACTTCAGAAAGCTACCCAGTTAACAGCCACCAGTTGCTTGGGTGGGTCTAAAAGCCAGAGTGATCATTTTTTTTTTTTATTTATAAATTTATAAGAAAATGAGATGAGCTCAAGTTCAAAACATACATAAAGCATATGAACTTATAGATGCAGACTAGAACAGTTTTGAATTTGTCATATTGCCAATAAGAAAAATTAGTTAAATTAAAATAAAGTCTTGTTTCTGTTATTTTGTCCAACCCCAGTATATATCATCATCATCTTTGTTTAACATCCATCTTCCATGCTGGCATGGGTTGGACAGTTTGACAGGAGCTGACAAACCAGAGAGCTGCTCCAGGCTCTGTTGTCTGCTTTGGCATGGTTTCTATACCCATCCTAATACCAACCACTTTACAGAGTGTACTGAGTGCTTTTCACATGGCACCAGTACTAGTGAGATTACTAAGTAACTTGCAAGACAAAGATTCCTCAAATTGGAGAGAGAGTGCTATTGAAGGAGATAACTTTATGTTGGTTGAAAGGTCGAAGTATAATTATAATGCACAGTCTGTTTGGGTTTTGAATCTCATGACAAATGTATTGTGAGTGAATTTGACTGACAAAGCTGTATGGAAGTAGTTCTGTCATATGATTCAATCTCTAAACAGATTATGCATTACAGCAAACACCTTAACGTTTTTGATACTAACCAGCCTATGACTAACCCTGGTTTTCAGCTATAGATTTCCTGATTAGAGTGACCTAGATGAAAGCCTTGCATAAAAATTTCATGTTAATTTATGCTTCAAACCCAATCTTAATAATGGCAGTTATTTTAGTAAATTCTTCATTATTTTCAAAATTAATCAACACGAAGGCTGTATATCTCAACAGAAATATAGTAACAGAAGAGTAAATTTGTTTCTTTTGTTTCAAAAGAATTTAGCCTTATATTCTCTCAGGAAAGAGAGAAATGCTACAATTCTTATTTCCTCCTCACTGCAAAAACAATGCTAATCAATAATTGGTAAGATATAAGCAGAAATACTGTAATTTGATATTTTGCCCTATTTATTTCATAAGTGGAGAAGGGTATTTCCATGTCTACACATGAAAGAAACAAACAAATAAATAAATAAATAGTTTCTCACTTTATATGAAATTGTTTTGTTAATTATCCAAATAGTAATCCTATAATGCCATGTTAAGTTCTCATCACACTGAGTCTTCAGACCAGTTTTAATTGCCAATGGAAATCATCATTTATTACTGCTAATTCATCTGGGAACGGATTGAATGTCAAAACTTACTGTTTCCTCTATTAAAACTTTTAGGGCTTCTGAAAAATCATTGTTAGATTGTTTTTTATTCATGGCAAGTGTCTTCCCCTATAGCTGTGGGTCAACCAAAGCCTCCTGAGTGGATGTAGTTGATGGAAAGCTCATTGTGTGAGTGTATTTATTGGTGCATGTATGTATAGTTTGATGATACAAACAGGAAAATAGAACTCAAAACATGAGTGTGTGTGTGTATATATATATATATATATATATATATATATACATAGATAGATAATGAAAAATCACAGAGGTGAAATCTTTTCAAGAAACAACACCATAGGGCTCAATTTATTGAGCAATCAGACTAAAGTATTAATTGGAAAGAGACAAATTTCAAGGTCGATAATACTTCTTGTCAAAGCCAACATGTATCTAAACACAGAGGTGGAAATATATG
>NC_068982.1:77551689-77554862 GCF_001194135.2 Octopus bimaculoides | reverse complement strand
TACAGGGATTGGACAAAATAATGGAAACACCATAAAATTTCAAACAAATTTATTTTAATATGGGGTAGGACCACCTTTGGCAGTAATTACAGCTTGAATTCTACAAGGTATGGAATTGTACAAAGCTTGAATTGTTTCCAAAGGAATTTTTGTCCATTCTTCAGCTGAAACAGTCTCCAGTTCTTGTAGTGATGATGGTGGAAGATATTGACTCCTTACTTGTTTTTCTAAAATGCACCATAAATGTTCAATAATATTGAGATCTGGGGACTGTGGTGGCCAGATAAGATGTTCAACTTCACTAGAATATTCCTCGTGCCATTCAGTAACAACTTTAGCTGAGTGAATTGGTGCATCATCATCATCCTGAAAGATTGTGTTTCCCTCCAGAAACAGTTCCATAACTATAAGATGAATTTGATCAGATAAAATGCTGAAATAGTCTTCACTATTAATTCTGCCATTTAGGGAAACCATTGGGCTGGTGGATTTCCAAGATATAGCCCTCCCACCCCCACGATCACCCCCACCCGATCATCACAGATCTCCTCTAGGTTTAACAGTTGGAAAAAGGCAGTCTAGGTCAAATGCTTCTTTTGGCTGTCTCCACATGTATACTTGCCCAGTGCTTGGAAATAAGGTAAAGGTTGACTCATCCAAGAAAATAACATTCTTCCACTGCTCTAGGGACCAATTCTGTAGGCTTTTACTCCATTCTAAATGTTTTGCAACGTTTGTTTTTGAAAGTAGTGGTTTTCCGATTGCAGCCCTCTCATGAAATCCAGCTTTATGCAGCTCCAGGCGAACAGTTTTTGTGGAAACTGGGTTCTCAAGGTGGTCATTAAGTTCTTCAGTAATTTTGGGAGCTGTGCTTTTATGATCCATTGTACCAATTTGCATGAGAGTCTAACAGTCCCTATCTGAAAGATTCGGTTTTCTTCCGGAGTTTTATTTCAATGAGGAGGTTTTTCCCTCTTTCTCAAAGGCTGTCATTACTTTGGAGACAGTACTTTTTGATAAACCAAACATTTTGGCTGTTTACATTACGGTAGCACCTGCCATACAAGCACCAGCAATCTGACCTCTTTGAAAGTCCGATAGATCTGTCATTGTAATGAATTTTAATTACCTTTTTCTGATGATATCTGAAAAGAAACAGCAATTTTAGGAAAACATATTAAGCAACACTAATCATAAATCAAAAAACAAAAATAAACAAGCTTTTGACAGTTATATAGATATTTCAAAATTATGATGCTATATGCTAGGTGTTTCCATTATTTTGTCCAAACCCTGTATATATATATATATATATATATATAATTAAAATGTAATGTAATAATACATTACAGAGGACATATCATAAACAATAATTATTTATGAATATATCAATGACCAAAAATGTTATCTTAAAATACTTAGAAGAAGAGTGTTTATAATTATGAACAAGTCACAGTTATAACTAAGAGGGTTTCAAAAACCCTTACATGTTTAGAAATAGCAATCAAAAACCACTATAAACCCACTATTATCACTATTATTTGCTGTGGTTCAAATTTACTGGTCTTTTCTCATAAACGATGTGCATAACGTTTGAATTCAGAATTTGAATGTGTGGATAGAGGTTGACACATTATTCTTGCCGGTCAAGATACATGTAAGCCCCAAGGTAAGGTCTTATATCAATTTCTATCTATAAGAATATTCTCCAGGAAGAGATGAATGGGACCTTTAATAGGTTCCTAACGTCAAATTTTCAATAGAGAATTAACCTTTTATTTTTAAGTTGTGAATTTTATATGTCATGTCGCCTGCAGACAGCATTTATTGTGAGGAGATATAATATGAGTGATAATAGTGGCTTTATAGTGGTTTTTGACTGCTATTTCTAAACATGTAAGGGTTTTTGAAATCCACTTAGTTATAATTGTGACTTGTTCATAATTATGAACACTATATATATCTATATATATATATATATATATATATATATATATATATATATATATATAGCAAGAGGAAGTTGATGAATTCCCCTGTTCACAGGTGTTATGGACCTAGATTTGTTTGTCACAGATATCTAGAGGTGATGGCCTCTTGGAGCTAATTAATGGCAGCATTCATCCTGTTTCTCTGGACTGCCATGTTAGCTTGGCGATATATATATATATATTGAGAGAAATGAAGCCAGAATGCTTCGCTAGATGTGCAATATCAGTGTACATGTTCAGCAAAGTGTAAGCATCTTAAGAGAAAAGTTAGGTATAAGAGGAATCAGCTGTGGTGTGCAAGAGAGACGACTGTGCTGGTATGGTCATGTGATGTGTATGGATAAGGACAGTTGTGTAAAGAAGTTCCGATCTCTAACTGTGGAAGGGACCTGTGGTAGAGGTAGACCTAGGAAGACATGAGATGAGGCAGTGAAGCATGACCTTCAAACTTTGAGCTTCACATAGGTAATGACTAGAGACTGAGACCTTTGGCGATGTGCTCTGCTTACGAGGACCCATCAAGCCAACTGCACCTGTGTTGGTGGCATGTAAAAAAAAAAATCAACTTTTGAATGTCAGGCCTTACAGAGACAAAGTGGCTGAGTTCCTTTCAAGTAGACCTCACGGAGGCGAGATGGCTGAGATCCTTTCGAGCATCGGGACTTGTGGAGGCAGAGTGGCCGTGCTCCTTTCAAGTGGCACGGTGGCAAAGTGGCTGAGTTCCTTTCAAGTGTTGAGCCTCACAGAGGCGAGGTGGTTGAGTTCCTTTCAAACAGGCCTCACAGAGGTGAGGTGGCTGAGTTCCTTTCGAGCGTTGGGCATCATGAAGGCAAAATGGCCGAGCTCCTTTCAAGTGTTGGGCTTTACAGAGGCAATGACCAAGACCTTTGGCATGTCATGCTTGCGAAGAAGACCCATCAAGCCAAGCAAAATCACAGTAGTGGTAGATACCAGTGTCACGCAAATGGCACTTGTGCTGGTGGCATGTAAAAGCATCCATTTCACTCTCGGAATGGTTGGTGTTAGGAGGGGCATCCAGCCATAGAAAACCATGCCAAATCAGACCGGATCCTGGCGCAACCTTCTAGTGTGCCAGCCTAGTCAACCCATCCAACCTATGCCAGCATGGACAACAGACATTAGACAATGATGATGAAGAGATGAAGATGATGATATATATAT
>NC_068982.1:77545227-77551679 GCF_001194135.2 Octopus bimaculoides | reverse complement strand
TATATATACATATACATATACACACACACACACACACACACACATACACACACGCATATACAAAAATAAATGTGCAGATATATATCCACACATGCATAAATACAAGCATATATATATACGCATACATATGCATACATACATACACATATATACACATACTTGTATCTACACAGACACGCACATATACATGCACATATACATACATATACATACATCAGTATTGGTATAATGACTCTTGTAAGACAACAAAATATATCTTTATGAACGCACACTTTTACAGATAACTATATGAATTATTAAATTAGTATACATATATCTACATATATGTTTGCATCTATACATACACATCTCTGTATGATACTATACATACATACATACATACATACATGCATACATACATACATACATACATACATACATGCATATGTAAAAGCACAAGAATATAAATACACTATTGTGGATACACTTATTGGTGTATCTTATAATGGTGAAAAAGGGGGAAGGAGAGAAACATGATAAAAGGAAGAAATGTAAGGTAAAAAATCCATTAGATTTGTCCATCCACACCAGTAAATTTACATTGTACAATACATATAAGCATGTTTATAAAATTATACATTGTTTATACAATTATACACAAATACATCCATACCTGCTGGAACATACACATATGTAAACATATGCAAAATACATTTTAAGCATACATGCATGTAGACATGCACACACACACACATATACATGTGTGTATGTATGTGTATGTTATTTCTTTGCTGCCCACAAGGGGCTACACACAGAGGGGACAAACAAGGACAGACACACGGATTAAGTCGATTATATTGACCCCAGTGCATAACTGGTACTTATTTAATCGACCCTGAAAGGATGAAAGGCAAAGTCGACCTCGGCGGAATTTGAACTCAGAATGTAACGGCAGTCGAAATACCACTAAGCGTTTCGCTCGGCGTGCTAACGTTTCTGTCAGCTCACCGTATGTGTATGTGTATATGTGTGTGTGCATGTATATGTGTGTGTATTTATATATATGTATACACACACACATAGACATGTGTGTGTGTGATTAGCAAGAGAGGTGGTTGCTCTAAAAGTATAGTAGCTAGAACAAGAACTGGTTGGTAAAAGTTCAAGGAGTTACTACAAATTTTTACAACAAGGATCTTTTCCTTAAGAGTGAAGGGTAGATTGTATGATGCTTGTGTGAGAACTTCAATGCTGCATTGTAGTGTGACATGAGCCTTGACTGCAGCAGACTTGAGAAGATTAGAAAGACATGAAGTGAGCATGTTCTGTTGGATACACACTGTGAGTGTGCATGAAAAAATTAGTATGAAGATGCTGAGTGATAAACATAAGAGAAATCAGGTGTTGTATTCAAGAAAGAAGACTTTACTGGTATGAATGTGTATGGATGACAATAACTGTATAAGAAGTGCCTATTGCTTAATGTGACTGAAACTTGCAGAAGGAGGAGACCTAGGAAGACATGGGATGAAGTAGTGAAGGCTGACCATAAGACCCTGAGCCTAACAGAAGAGATTACAAAGGACTGGAATCCGATGATATGAGGTTCTCAAAAAGACTTGCCCTCTTCAAAAAATTGAGTTCTGGAAGTGCTATGTTTTGTGCTCTCTACTCTTGTTATGATTCCTTTCCCACATTCATGCATTTTGCCTGTCTCTTTCCTTCCCACCCAGGGCTCTTAAATTATACCCAACCATGTCATCTCTCTCTTTTTCCCTTGGATTCCTCCCCACTTGCAAATTTATCATCTTACTACTCCTGCTGCTCCCCATCCCCCACTCTTTCTTCTACATCCTTGTATCTTATTCGGCTCATGGTTTCTTTTGTTCATCCACCTTTCACTCATACTCATTCTATCCCCTCATTCTTCTTCTCATACACTCTCGTAAACTGCCATCTCACCCACCTATTTCTTCTAATCCCTTGTGGGGCCACTTGGGCACTTCATCTCCATTATCTATTTCTTGCAGCTCCTACTGATCATTTTCTTTTTCTCTCTCCCCCTTTCCCCTACTAGATGTGAGTAGCTATGAAGATCTCTCTAAAAGAACCTGCTCTGTCCTCCCCCACCTTTCATAATAATCCCCTTGTTCCCTAGCATGACGATGACCCCCTCCATGGTTTTTAGTCTTATGAACTGCATGGTGACTGTAATAGTGTAAGTGGCATAAAAGAGCACCCAGACCATACTGTAAAGTGGTTGCTGTTAAGAGGGGCATCCAGCTGTAGAAATCATTCCAAAGAGGACATTGGAGCAAGGTGTTGTCTTTTGACACATCAGATCCTGTCAAACCATCCAACCCATGTCAGCATGGATGTTAAATGAGGATGGTAGTATACACACATTTATTTACTTAGATGTACATGTATGAAATACATGAGAATAAAATATTTTTACTCTGTTTTGTCTATAAATGTTTTTGGTAGTGATTTAATAGATGTTTCATACATATTTTACCTTTCATGTGTGCTTGCTTATACATGCATACATATAAATATGTATTTAAAATCACATATACTTTAATATATATAAATACACATATATAAATTCATACACACAAACACATATAAATACACACACACAAGTGTACACACATCCATGCATGTACATAAGTCATGCTTACATATATATTTGCCAATAAATACATACACACACACACACACACACACACACACACCTATATGTATATGCTACAGGGTGTCCCGAAGTTAAGGCAACCAAAGTTTCAGGTTTTAATAACTATGTGTGTGCGCGTGTGTATATGTGTGTGTATTTATATATATGTATACACACACACATATACATGTGTGTGTGTGTGTGATTAACAAGGGAGGTGGTTGCTCTAAAAGTATAGTAGCTAGAGTAAGAACTAGTTGATAAAAGTTCAAGGAGTTACTTGATCAAATATGAAAATTATACATCATTATAAAAGCTTAGTGTGTCTTCTTTTTGTTTCAGACTAAATAAATTCAGATTTATAAATTAGATAATGGCTATAGATTGAAATACAATCATAATCCTCCACGAAAGAGGTGAAAGCAAAAAAGCTTAAAATTAACTGAACAACAGTCTGGAAAATTGTCAAGAAATTTCAGGAGACTGGTTCTGCTGCCAATCAACCTGGACATGGCCAAAAAAAGATATGTGCAGACCCTTCTGCTTATCATAAGTACTAGAGAAAAGATACAGTGAAATCCTCATCATTCCATTAGAAAACTGGCTGCCACAGCAAAAATAAACCAAACATTGATGTATCGAGTACTGAAGGAGAATCTCCAAACCCACCCCAACGAGATGGCCTGCCATTGTGAGTTTACGCAAGTTTAAGGCCATGAGATTGGAGAGAAATTGTCTTATCTAGCGTCATATTGCTGAAGGCACATTGCCCAACTTGGAGTTCACTGATGGAAAGAAATTTGACATCAAACAGACAGTAGACCACCAGAATGACCAACTTTGGAGTGTATCTGGCTCCATCGAGGGTAGACTCATAAATTGGCATCAAAATCCATAGTCAGTTATGGTTTGGGAAGCTGTGACAGCCACTGCAAGGTCTCCCCTCTTTTTTGTGCCCTCAGATGTTAAAATTAACATCCAGCAATATACTAGTAACATTCTGGAATCTGAACTGCTTCCGTGGGTGAATGAGCACTTTCAAGGTGCACCTTGGAGCCTCCAACAGGGTTTGACACCATCCCATAGCTCCAAACAGGCACAACACTGGATTCAGAAAAATATTCCATCATTTATAGGCAAGGATGTGTGGCCCTCAAGAAGCCCTGATCTCAACTCGTTGGATTTTTCTGTGTGATCCATTTTGGAGACAAGGGTCTCAAGCACTCTGCATGCTTTGCTCAATGCTCTGAAGGCAAAACTGCACCAGGAATGGGATTTTGATTCCAAAAGAACAGTTGTGTACTACATGTGAAGCATTCACACCTAGACTTAAAGTTGTGATTCAGAAGAGAGATGGTCATATCAAATAGATGTGGTAGTATTATAATTGTGTTTCCTTTACCATTGCCATGCAATGCTTAGACCTGAAATAAAACAAAATTTTGCTTTGGCAAAATTGAAAAAAGTTGGTTGCCTTAATTTTGGGACACCCTGTATATATGCTAGATTATATTGAGCATAGGAGTTGCAGCATAGTGAAATTAAAAATGGTAGGAGTGATAAATTATGAAATTAAAAGTTAAAAAGGATGATGGGGATGAGGAATTATAAAGTTAAATAAAGAGTTGAAATTGAAATTATGAGACTAAAACAAATAAATAAGAAAAGAAAATATTCAAATAAGGTGCAGATAAATAGATAAATAAATGAAAATGTAAGTTGTACCACACATAGTACAGTAAAGTACATCTCTTTGTCTGTCAGGTGGCTGTTCTCTGATATAATGGGATAACATTCTGCTTGCCCTCAATTATCTCTGAAATCATTCACATCTACCCTGTTATCTTATTCTTATCAATATTCTGATCTCTCTGCCTTCAACTTTTACATGCTTGATATACACCACATCATCCACTTTACTTGCATATCTAATGTTTCTTTCTTTAGATAATTGTTTTTGCACCATCTGTCATTACATTATGGTTTATACACCACCTTTGTACTCCCTTTATACCAAAGAACAATTAGCTGTTCAAACAATTATTATTATTATTATTATTATTATTATCTAGCTTGTGTTTATTTCTCCTTTCATTTACATGAACTTCTTCATTAAGGAAACAAGCTTTTCTACATTATTTGTGTTATTGATATTTTATTAGTACTGCAGGCATTGTAGTCTGTCTTGGACCAAATATTTTCTTCTTAACCCGCACTCATGAGCAGTAAAATAGATATAGGGTCCTCCATTGGTCAAGGTTGACCTTAACAGTGTTTGAATTCTTAAAGATAATTAAGAAAGAATTAATAATATTATTTCAAATAATAGAAATAACAGAAATTACAATGAATGATAATGTGTATACAAGTTATGTTACTCAATATTCAGTATATCAGCTGATAATTGAAGATCATGACAGGTTTGAAATGGATGCCTGGGCAAGATATTTTTGAGGAAGACTAAGTTACTCCTGAATGCAAGTTTCCCCTTTTCTTCACATCACTAATGTTTATCCAAGAGGAGGGTTACCACCTTGAACTGATAAAGAATGTAAATAGTGACATGTCAAGGACAGCTCTCAAAATGCAAAAAGCTGGAACAGATACTGCACAGTATCTTATCTTGCCTGACACTCTAACAGTTCTTCCAAATCACTGTCCTGGATTAATACATACTTTTCCATTGATCCTGAAAGGATAAAATGCAATGTTGACCACAGTAGGATTTGAACTCAAGACACAGGGAGCCAGAACATATACCACAAGGCTTCTATCCAATGTCCAAATATCTCTGCCAATTTACCATCTTTCAGTAAAATAATATTTACTATAAGGAGGAATTTATGCTATTAAGTTCTTAGAGTACACAGTAAGATGTACTCTAAGAACTTATTAGCATATAGACTGAAATTTGGTTCAGTGATAATGTCTCTAATAAGATAATTAATTGGATGGTATACTGACTTACAGGTTTGAGTTCAACTACCAGTATTCACTTGCAAATCAATGAAATAGGTATTGGTTTCATATGAAACTAGGTAAAACTGAAAACATGTTCAATTTCCGAATGTCTTTAAAATGTTTGATTAGTTATAGTCATGCCAAAGATTTGCTCAAAACTAATAAGGCCACTCAGCAACAATAACAAAAAAACCTGCTGCTACTACTACTACTGTTACCGCCACAACCACTACTATGACTATTATCTCTATCACCGCCACTACTACAACTACTATAACCACCACTATAATACAATTACTATAACTACCACTACTACTACTACTGACGATGAGGATGATGATGAGGACAATAGCAGCAGCAATAATGATGGAAGTGACTGCAACAGTGATTACCTGGCTGATAATTTATACCTACAAACACCACCACTGCTGTTGTTGTGATTATTACTATGATTGTTATTGTTTTCATTATCATTATTATTAATAGTTTCATTGACTGTGACAATAGCACAACATCAATAACAACAATACCTGTTTTACTACACACACCCACAATCACACACCAACATACACACCCTAAAATAGAAAATTGCACAGAAAATGGTTCTTTGTTCCCTTTTTCACACAGAACAAATAACTTTGAATTGTGAAATCAATAATTGAATAACAGTTTCATGACATCCCTTCTATACTATTATGCTTTATTGATTTGTGAATATCTGATGTAGCATCATATATTCTACCCCTCCTCTCTGTGTGTGTGTATATATATATATATATATATATATATATATAAGCCAAGAATAAACCTCTGTGTTTGGTTTTTGTTGATGTGG
>NC_068982.1:77536826-77545217 GCF_001194135.2 Octopus bimaculoides | reverse complement strand
CAAGGTCCCCCCCCTCCCTTATCCGATGGTCAATGCAGAAGCTAGGGACAGATGAGTGGCTGGTGAGAGCAATCCATGTACAGGAATGCTGTCAGTAAGGTGAAAGTCAGCAACAAGTATAGAAATGAACTCAGTGTACAGGTAGGAGTTCAGCCCCCTCTTGTTCATCATAGTCCTCCTAGCCATAACAAAGGAGCTTAAGTCAAGCTACCCTTGGGAGCTCCTCTATGCTGATGATCTTGTTCTTATAGCTGAATCACTATCAGAACTAGAGAAGAAATTTCAGATGTGGAAGCAAGGTCTGGAATCAAAGGGCCTTAGGGTTAATTTAGCAAAGACCTAAGTTCTAACAAGTAGGAAACAGACAAATCACTCCTCATCCCTTCAGGTAGAATGGCCCTGCTATCATATGTAGGAAAGGTGTAGGTAGAAACTCCATAAGGTATACCCAGTGCAAACTGTAGATACATAAGAGGTGCAGCAGTATCAGAAGCTTATCAGAGAAAGTAGTATTTGTGTGTGGCAGATGTGCAGGTAAGAATGTAGAGAAAATAGACTTTGTCAAATGCCTGGTGGGGTACTTAAAATTAGCAGATAGTAGCTTCTGTTACCTAGGTAACCAAGTCAGCAGTGGAAAAGGATGCTCTGAGAGTGTAGCTGCTGGGAAAAGTTCACAGAGTTTCTGTCTTTGTTAGCAACAAAGGGCCTCTACCTCAGAGTGAAAGGCAGATTGTATGATACCTGTGTGCAAACAGCCATGCTATATGGCAGTGAAACATGAGCTGTGACTGTAGAGGACATGCAAAGGCTTGAAAGAAAAGAAGTTAGCATGCTCCACCAGATGTACAATGTCAGTGTGCATGTATGAAAGAGTGTCAGTTTCTTAAGAGAAAATTGGTATAAGAGATATCAGATGTTGTGTGCAAGAGAGAAGACTACAATGGTATTGTCATGTAATGCATATGGACGAGGACAGCTGCATAAAGAAGTGTCTATCTCTAATTGTGGAGGAACCCATAGAAGAGGTAGACCCAAGAAGATGTAGGACAAGGTGGTGAAATATGATCTTCAGTTTTTTTAATGTCACAGAGGCAATGACAAGTGACTGAGACTTCCGTGACCAAGACTTGGCTGTGCTTTAGAAGACATGTCAAGCTAAGTGAAATCGTGACCATGACCAGTACCAGAGACACAAGAAAGGCACCCGTGCCAGTGACACATAAAAGACACCCAGTACACTCTATAAAGTAGTTGGCATTTGGAAGAACATCCAGCCATACCAACCAAGCCAAAAGAGACAACTGGAACCTGGTGCAGCTCTCTGGCTTACCAGATCCAACAAGTCATCTAACCCATGCCAGCATTGCCTGGTACCATTTTCATTTCATCTCTGCCCCACATGAACGTTAATTTTCATTGTTACCTATAAACTTAGCTTCTTTTACAGACGTAAGTTTCACTGATAAAATGTTGATACCATTACATATAGCTTATATTGTTATAATATTGAAATGATTGTGTGGAACTGCAACAATAATTATTTTTAATAACTATACTCTGCTGATGAATGACTTCTTTCTTATTACACCACACACATCAAGTCCTCTTTGAATTTAGGTCTGCTTGACCTCTTCTTTAATAAATAGTGTGTGTGGGGAGAGAGAGAGAGAGAGAGAGAGAGAGATGCAAGTATGGCTGTGTGGTTAGTTTACTTCCCAACCACATGGTTTTGGGTTCAGTCCTACTGCGTGACATCTTAGGTAAGAACCTCAGGTTACTCAAAGCCTTGTAAGATGTGAGTGTCATCATCATACAAGCTGTGTCGTTTGTTTCTAGTCTTCTATGAGAACACTTCTAGCCATAGGGAAATATTGCCTTACTTAGAAACAAGTGAGGGCTGGTGATAGGAAGAGCATCCAGTTGTAAAAAATCTGCCTTGAATTCTATCTGACCCATGTAAGCATGGAAAAGTGGACATTAAATGATGATGATTTTATAAATATATATATATAGGTGTAAGTGTAGCAAGAATCTTGCTTCCCAACCATATGGTTCCAGATTCGGTTCCACTGCATGGCACCTTGGGCAAGTTTCTTCTACTATAGCCTTGGGCAGACCAAAGCCTTGTGAGTGGATTTGGTAGGCGGAAACTGAAAGAAATGTTGTATATATGTGTATATATCTATTTGTGTGTCTTTGTGTATGTGTTTGTACCCACCTTCATCACCACTTGACAGCCAGTGTTGGTGTGTTTATATCCTCATAACTTAGCAGTTCAGCAAAAGTGACCAACAGAATAAGTACTAGGCTTAAGAAATAAGTCCTGAGGTCAATTTGTTCAACTAAAACCTTTCAAAGTAGTGTTCCAGCATGTCTTCAGTTAAATGACTGCAACAAGTAAAAGAATAAAAGACTATATATACATATATATATATATATATAGGGTGTGGTGAATATATTGTCATCTAAATTACACAAAAATGAAAATAACACTGACATCTCATTTTAACAGATATATTTACCAAAATTACATAAAAATATCATCAAATACTAAAGAGTAAATTTATTCAATAAAATCGCCAATGGCTTCAACCATTGACTTCAGAATCTTCTGCAACTCTTCTGGACAGTCTTCTTATTTAAGTTGGTGAATGCTGCCATAATGCTTGCCGTTAGTTCATCTTTGATGTTGCAAGGAGTTATGTTGGTCTCTCACTCAACTGTGCCCCACACAAGGGTGTTGCAGTCTGGAGAGTTAGGTGACCAGATGTTAGGGGTGATGTGGTCACAGAAACTGTCTGACAGCCATGACTGGGTTCTCCTGCTTGTGTGGCATGGCGCAGAGTCCTGTTGCCAGACACAGGGTCTTCCAGCAGCCACCTGCTTGACCCAGGGCAGTTCTACCTCCTCCAGGCACCTGATGTAGGCCTCCATGTTGCGTGTGAGGGGGTGTGAGAGTTTTATCACTCTCAGTACCTGTTTTGGGGAAACAGCAAGCCAACAGTTGTTCTGTGTGTTCACCATCTATTCTTATTGGAGCTTCCGACGCAAATTTCTGGCAGAGTGAATTGCATCACTGGTGCTGCTCACAGACGGTGTTCAACTGACCCTACTATACTGTGTAGTCAACAAAATCGAAAACAAACAATGCACATGTGCAAAATTAAAAATACAAAATGGTGACAATTTACCCATCGCACCCTGTATGTATGTGTGTGTGTATATATATATATATATATATATATATATATATAGGCATGCACAGGGTAATGTGGTTTGCTTCAAATCTACAGTTTAGAGTCCACTCACACTGTGTGGCACTTTCAACTGACAATTTTGTTTTTAACTACAGATGTGCCATACTAGTGCACATGAATGATAAAATATAAGGATTTGAGATATCAATGCTTTGTGAATGAAATGAGTTAATGGAAATTGTAAGAAGCCTGTCATATAGATGTGAGTGTCTTCTTATCTTAACGTTTGCCTACTTGTGCATGCTGACTGAAAACAAAGTCACCATGCGATACAAATGGTATCATATGTTTATGATCTGGCCAGTGAGCTGTTTGCTGGTTTAGAGAAAATATTACCTGGTTTGTAAACAGGTAAGGGTTAACAACAGGAAGAGCATCCATCTGCAGAAAAATCTATTTCAAGTATAATATAAACCATCCAAGCTTGGAGTTGTGGACATTATATCAATGATGATGGTGGTTGTGATGGTGATGATGTATGTATGTATGTGTGTGCCAGTGCGTGTGTATACTTGTGTTGGGTTGCTTCATTTATCTCAGAAAACAACTGGGCCATTAAAAAAATATGAAGTTGAAATAAAGTGAAGTAAGCAACATGATCAATTAAAGTCCTTGAAGGTACTCTTGCATGTTAGTCACAATCCAATGATTGTTAGTGCTGAAATTTTTAATCATTAAACATAAATTGATAAAATCAGGAAACAAATCAATATTTATGTAATCAATATTGTTGTCTGTCATTTTATATTTCAACTTTAAGTAGAGATTTATCTGTAACATACAAAAAGATATTCCTCCTTTGGCCATGAAATTAGCAAATGGCTTGTTTTGTATTATTTCTAATAGACTTTTGAAGAAGAAAGCCATATTAGCTATAAGCACTGTGACATCTGGTGAAGTGTGCTATTCAATACTTCTGTTACAATGAGTGTGTATGTATGTGTGGGTAGGTAGGTGTAGCTGAGGTATTAATTGTTATGGAAATACTTGTGAACTCCACCAGTAAATGTGAGCTGAATGCTACTAGTAAATTCAATCACAGTTATATAATGCCAGCAAGAGAACCGCAACATAATCGCTCAGCTTGCTGAAATGGCAGCTAAATCTCTCACAAATCTCACCATACTGTCTTAAAAAAGAAAAAGTCACATTAAATAATGCAGTCCTAGATATTCCTAACAAGATAGCATAGTCAGGACTACCTACTTGATCAATACCTTTGAGCATAAACCTCTTTGATCAATAAAAATAATGACTCATGTATCAAACACCTATGTCAATGTGTTTTCTGCTATAACTACTAAATTTAACACAATTGGAATAAACTCAATTGAATATGTTATTCTCACTTTTAAAAATCATCATTGTCATTAACATCTGGTTTTGAAACTGGCATGGACTGGACCATTTGACAGGAGTTTAAGGCACTGGAAGTAGTTAAAACAGACACTGAAACACAATGTTCCAGTGTCTGTTTTGGCACAGTTTCTGTAACTGGATGCCCTTCTTAATGCCAACCACTTTATAGAGTGTACTAGGTGCATTTTTCACAGCACCAGTACTAGTAAAAGATTGCCTTGTAACTTGAAAAGCTAAGGGTCTAGTGTCCCCTATAATTAGAGAATAAAAGATAGAGTGAGCAATGATTCTAGATAGGAAGATGAAAGAGGGTAAGTAAGATGAGAGGAACAGATTTTTTATTGTAAAAGGGTAGTAGTGGGGAGAGTAAGAGTTGTAGAAGTACCACTAATTAGGTGGTGTATAGCAGGGAACAAGGGAAGGGATTAGTGATAGGGTTTTTGTGAAAAAGGTGGGGTTAGAGTGGAAAGGTGAAGGGAGGTTATCTGTAGGACCAATAACTGTACCACGCATAGGAGATGGTCCATTGTGCTCCATGGGGGAAGGTCGCAGATCAGCCAAACATGAGGAGGTCACACGCCCAGCCTGACCAGTGGACCCCATCCCTGACTCGCAGGCCACCAGTTTCATGGACCCTGGCTGCCGTATGTTTTCAGACTTATTGTCAACCATTCTAAAATAAACTTAGCAGCAATTTCCTTGAGCTGAAACAATTAAGTTGAACTTAAAGAAGGTGCAGAACCCCCCCCCCCCAGTATAAGCAAACAACCACTATCTAACCATCCAGAGTACCTTCTGGCCAACTGACTAACACCACGGAGGGTTCTGCCTGGCAGTGCATCCACCCACCCAAGTCAGCAAATCATAACACACCAGACATCATTAGTGAAAAGGACATAGACTAGAGTGCAGATGAATCTGAGAGAGTCATTGAGGAAAGGAAAGGTGTGGGGCAGGGCAGATGGAGAATGATGAGAAAGAGCGTTAAGGATGTGGGGAAGTTTTAGGAAGAAGGTAGTGAAGGAAATGGATGCTGGAGGGTACTACAGGGGTATAGGAAAGAGGAAAAGTAGAGTGTGAATGCCATGGAAGCCTCCCACATGGAGAGTCAGCGGAGGGATCCTAAATGGGAAAAACAATGAATAAAGGATGGTGGAAAAGAGAGATAAAGGGGAATAAAAGATGGATGCAGTGTGTACAGTGAAGGAAAGAAAGGCTTGAGGGCACCCTAGAAGTATAACAGTAGATAGTGAGATTAAGAGGAGCTGTTGGGTAGCAATAGAGGTAACTCTGGAGTCATCCTCCATATGTATCACATGCTTGTGCCAGCACAATCTCCTCTCTTGCACACTACATCTGATTCTTCTTATAACAAGTTTTTGTTTCAGCTCATTTGTGCTCTGACATCCATCACAGCATGCTAGCTTCATTTCTTTCCAGTCATTACAAGTCTTCTACTTTCAAGCACCATTCAAACATTGGGTGATATGCCTGTGCCATCTGACTGGGATCCATGCCAGTAGCATGTAAAAAGCACCATTCAAGCGTTGGGCCTCACAGAGGCATCCAGCTGTAGAAACCATACCAGATCAGATCAGAACTTGGTGCAGCTCCCCGGCTTACCAGTTCTCAGTCAAACCATCCAACCCATGCCAGCATGGAAAGCAAACGTTAAATGATGATGTCTCACTATTCTCCTGTTTGTCCCCAAAAGGCATAAATTAATGTAATTGTCCCATTATAGATCAGAGATGTCAAACATACAATTTGACACCTCTGATATACAATCTCTCTCTCTCTCTCTAGATATATATATATATATATATATATATATATATATATTTCAAATCAATTAAAGCATTTTCCTATTTGGTGACATGAGTAATCTTATTATTGGTTTGTTCTGGAAGTATAGACTGTTCCCCCCACAGCCTTTGCATTCCCTTTAAGACTGGTTAAATCAACAGGTTAACATTGCTCTTAAGCAAGTTAAAGTATTGTGTTTTAAATTAATCAATTGCAAGCTGAGTCTTTTTTACTGAAATATGAAGACATTACAAGTGAATGGTATCAACTGTCTGAAAGTAATTGTTAATTATTTAAAAAATAAAAATAAAAAATAGCAATATTCAATTGCCATAACTGTATCACAATAGTGAGTAACCTTCTCAAGTTAACATTTACTAATCAATGGTGTCAGTTTTCAATAGAGAATGAAATACTTAGCAGGAAATCTACTACCCTATGCATGCACCAATACTAGTGCAACAGATCTTAATGCATATTTTGGCAAATATCCATGCACAAAATATCCAATGTTTGCTACATTTTTTGTTAGGTTTTCTCAGATATATTTGCAATTTTGTAAAAAGAAATGACTTTTCAAATAGACATATTGGAATATATGAATATATGTTTGAATATGTATTTGTACATATATTTAATTTATTTGTTGTTGGGGGTTGAGTAATGTGAAGATGTAGAAAAGCAAACAAGATGTTTTCCAATATTTATTTAGTCTGCTGTTTTGAGTTTAAAGCCAGGTAGGACTAGAATTTACCTTTCATCCCTCCTGAATTAATAAAATTAGTGTTAATCCATAATAAAACTAATGTTAAATTTGGTTTGACACGATTCACATAAAAAAATGAGTTTTGTATCAATTTAAAAAATATTAATGTTTCTGATTAAAATAAATTTGTGTATAGGTACGGTTGTGTGATTGGTATGGCTGTGTGATTAAGAAGCTCACTTTGCAATCACGTAGTTTTTGAGTTCAATCTTGCTGCACAGCATCTTGGATACATGTCTTCTACTATAGCCCTGGGTCAACCAATATCTTGTGAGTCAATTTGGTAGATAGAAACTTGGTGGAAATCTCTGAGTGTGTGTGTGTGTGTGTGTGTTTTCCCCACTGCTTGACAATCAGTATTGATTTATTTATGTCTCCATAACTTATGGTTCATTAAATGGCACTGATTGAATAAGTTCTAAACATTTAAAAAATAAGTACTGGGGTCAATTTGTTTGACTAAACCCCTCAAGGCAGTGCCCCAGCATGGCTATATCCCAATGGCTGAAACAAATAAAGCATAAAAGGAAATGAGTAAGATTGTCTACTTTTAATTTCCAGATGTAGTGTTATCACTTTATTTATAGTTGAAACACAGAATGAATAGCACACAATCTTATTTCTCTCTTCTGAGATGTTTTACTAATGTAAGAATTAATTGTTTATTATATTTTTTATATATTTATAATAAATGTTGTTTCTGTATAAATATTATGAGTCATTGCATTGAAATATACAACTTTATAATTGTGTCTACTTCTCTCTCTTTCTTTCTGACAGTGAGGAATGTGCAGAACAAACTAAATCTTTTATAACATCTGTTATTGTTGGGAAAGACATTGTGCCAAGGTAGGTTGTAACAATGTACTGTTGTAGACACATCTTAAACTGTTATGGTTTATATATTTATTTTTTTCTAGTTACCTTCATCTCTTTCTCTCTTACTTATCAACAGTAACATTTCTACTTCTTTTAATAATAAATGTAGTTTTAACTACATTTTACTGTGATGATATAAACAAAACTTTTTTAGTCATTTTTTTCTTTATTTCTAATGATTTTTAATAATCAAAATTTCACAACATATTTCTACTGTCAACATTAATCCTTGAAGAACCAGTGATAACAGTAATCTCTTGTAACAGATTCCTCAGTGTCTCTCTCTCTCTCTTTCTCTCTCTCTCTCTCTCTCTCTCTCTCTCT
>NC_068982.1:77534383-77536726 GCF_001194135.2 Octopus bimaculoides | reverse complement strand
GTGTGTGTGTGTGTGTGTGTGTACAGCAAATAAGAAAACAGAGAGGATATAAAGTCGACAGACATCAGCCAGTAAACATTCAAGCGTGTCTATTTATTCAAAGGATGAATACACATACATGTATGAGTTATACAGATTAGTGAGTGGAAAAAACTGGTAACTGCATAGACAAGGGTGTGAATACATCTAAGCATCTAGAAACAAATGAGCAAAAATATAAATGGGTCTACAGGTTCTAGTTCCTTACGGTGGTTTCTTCCAAGAGGCAACAAAATCTTCCAGGTTATCTCCATCACTTCAATGTTATGCTGGGATGAACAGACAAGGCTTGGATAATGGATGTGTCCCTAGGCTTCTTCAGAGGGTCTAAGTAGTTTGGCAGGGAGGGGTAACACATATAAAAGTCAATTAAGAATAGATAGGGTGTGCTTATTCTTTTAAATAGGGCAGAATAATAATAATAATAAGAGCACAAAAACAAGAATACAAGTGAAATACAGCAGAGTACAATAATGTGGGCAAGCAAGGGGAATAAGGTACAGACTTCCCATAAAGTATTTATAAAATCTATGGTATTTCATCCAGTAGGTGAATATAGTCATTTTCAGGAGGGATAATTTTAGGCAGTAGTTCACATTGGGTTTTCATAGATCTTTAGTGGTAGGTTTGATGGTATAGTCCATGTTACAGAGGTGAAAGTTAATATGTAAAATGCCAGTCAGTAGGTGTAACGTTGCAGAGGGTATGGCAAAAGCAACTTATACTGAACCCATCGTGGGAAATTTAGTACGTGAGTGTATCAATGAGAGAAAACTAGGTGAGGCTAAGATGTGATGTTAGTGTTCGTTACTTTTTGGGCAATCAACTACTCTCAAAACTCTATGTGTAGTGGGGTGGGGTCATGGTCAGTTCTACAACCCAGTTGATCAGCTCCTATTTGAAAACAATGGTGTGGTTCTAGTTCGTTGATAGCTATCAATTAAATCAATGGCCAGCAGGATAAGTAAATGAACAAAATAAAAACAAGTAAAACCACTAAAGCAACTAAAACTATGGGATAAGAATCATATAGAACAAAATAAGAAAAGAATATAAACATATAAATAAATAAATAGACTAATAAGTAACTGTAGATACATACATACTAATGTAAATGACAATAACAGTAATAAGCTCATAACTTAGTGGTTCAGCAAAAGAGACAAATAGAATAAGTACTAGGCTTACAAAGAATTTGTCATGGGGTTGATTTGTTCAACTAAAACCCTTCATGGCTGCAGTCAAATGACTGGAATAAGTAAAAGTATAAAAGAACACAGAAACACCCACACACACATATACTTATATATATGTATGTGTGTATACATATATTGGCCCTTGTGGGCAATAAAAAAAAAATCTCACACACACATATAAATATACATTCAAACCAGTTTCAATTCATTACTAAAATCTCTATTTAGGTAACATGTTTTTCCTGTGTTCAACTTTTACATTGATCCATATTCTCAAAACATTGTTAGTAAAAATATAAAAGAAAGAGGACAAAATAGTAATTTCGGTAGGGCTGTGTTGGCTTTGTCTTTTATTTTTTTTTTTTTTTTTTGCAATGGGGAGCAAAGTTAAACAAAATAATGCAAACATATTTATTGCCAAAAAATACTTGTGACTATTTTACAATAATATTAGACTCCTGAGGTTAAGAAGTGATAGTGCTGATTGGAAAATATAGGATAAAAATTACAAACCAAAAGAGATTAAGTTCAAATCTGGTTACAATTTGTACACCTTGTGATTTATTTTTATATAAACATACATTGTCTTAAGTGAATAGACAGCCAATGGAGTTGGCCATTTTATACTACTACTACTACCAATTTTATGGGCTGTCTATCCTTTATGGATGATTGCAAAGTCAGTATAAGCTAAATATTATTCTAATTTAACCCTTTGCCATGGCCCACACCCCCAACACCCATACTGTTAGGATTGGCACTCTCAATGTCGGCACGCTGAAAGGTAGATCTGGTGAAATTGTTGAGATGCTTGAACGGAGACGCGTAGATATGTGCTGCATCCAGGAAGTAAGATGGAGAGGAGGTTCTGCGAGGTTCCTCACAGGCAAAGAACACAGGTACAAGATTTTCTGGGCAGGGAACACTGACGGGGTCGGGGGCGTAGGAATACTTCTAGCGGAGAAATGGGTGGATAAGGTAATCGAGGTCGTTAGAGTAAGTGACAGAGTACTTAAGATCAGACTAGTGCTTCATCATAGATTAGCCACTGTCATCTCAGCCTATGCACCTCAACCGGGGCTACCAGATGGTCTGAAAGACCAATTCT
>NC_068982.1:77523840-77530800 GCF_001194135.2 Octopus bimaculoides | reverse complement strand
AGCACATAAAAGACACCATTTCGAGCGTGGCCGTTTTCGTGCGGGTGACACGTAAAAGCACCCACTACACTCTCTGAGTGGTTGGCGTTAGGAAGGGCATCCAGCTGTAGAAACTCTGCCAAATTTAGATTGGAGCCTGGTGTTGCCATCCGGTTTCACCAGTCCTCAGTCAAATCGTCCAACCCATGCTAGCATGGAAAGCGGACGTTAAACGATGATGATGATGATATCCAGTCCAAATGCTCAAACCTGCTTTAATTCAAACTGGCCAGGTTTGGCTTCTTACATCTACCCTACAATGTCATTCCAAAAACAAACAATTACATCATCAAAACTGCAAAGATATAAGAAAATGCACGATTAATTCAAGATAATTTGAGTAAAAAATCATTACATTTAACAGAGTAATCTGAACGCTAGAGAATTGATAGAATCTCACCATTTGAATTGCTTTAGTTGGAACTACATATTCATGAAGACGTTAGCATGTCAGATAAATTGCTCATCAGCATTTCTTCTGGCACTTTACATTCTCAGTTCAAGTCCATCAGAGACCAACTTTGCTTTTCATCCCTTCATGGTCATTAAAATAAAGTACCAGTCAAGTACAAGAGGTCAATGTAATGAACTTATCTTCTTTCTTCAAAATTGCTGGCCTTGAGCAATGGACCAGCATCCTATTCAGGGGAAATGCTGTAACCATGGTCACTTATACACCATGAAAACTAGGTGACTGGCCTTATGATTTCTAGAGCTCAAGAAAAAATATATATATATATTCTAGGTGTGCTACTAATAAACTTGTACACTATGTCTATAGGGTTCACATTGTTTTTATCATTCATAAATATTTTATACTTCCATTTCATATATATACTTTTATACTTCCATTTCATATATATGTAATCAAAGTGTGAATGTGTGTTGCCTACAAGTTAAAGTGTTCAACTTGTGAGTAATTCAATTCCTAGACAGAGAAATACAAACAAAGTACTTCATTTCACATTACTCGAGACTGCTCAGCTAAAAGATGAACACCAGTCTAGTGCTAGTGTGGTCCTCTCTCTTACTCTTTATCACATGTGGATATTTTGCTGGGTCAAGGGATTGAGATGTAGTCTATGTCTGCTTATGATATCTACACAAGCACCTAAGATAATTAGAGAAAGCACGGTACATGCTGTTGAATCACACCTGCACTTGAATGATGGCTGGTAGTATATTATCAAATAATGTTCATAACATTATTTAGACATGATGCTCAGCACATTATGCTTCTGATTGCACCTCCTACAAAACCATTAACATCACAAATTTTATAAATGTCTTGAAATCTAAGAACATTTTATAAGTGAATCACTGATAAGTTTACTGATTACACTTCCATGGTTACATTTACAAGTTAGAATAAATTTACTGATTTCAACTCTTTTTGTTTACATCATCATATATTTATATATTTATTGTTATCATTTATTTTTCATAGTTCCATGTGGGTTTCTATTGCACCAGCTGGTGCACATGTGTTCCTGAGTTATGTCCAACATTGTGTTCTTATTTTTGTAGGGATTGGGAGAGTATAAACTGTTATTGATGGTGTACTGAATCAGTTTGTTTTGTAATGGGGTTTAGTTTATTGTTTCTTGTTATATTAGTGTATGTTCTATTATGTGTGGTGTGTGTACTGTATGTTGTGTCATTTTAATGGGCAACATATACTCTTGTAGAGTATATGTTGCATGAGGTGTGTTGTTTTAGATTATTATTATTATATTTTTTATTTATTTTGTTTGTTAGGATTGGCCTGTCACAACTGGAACTCCTTCGAACAGATCTTATTAATGTCATAAAAATAAATGAAAGCCCAAAGGTAAGTTTTAAAAAAAAATATTATATTTATTATAGGGGTAGGCATGACTATGTGGTTTATGAAATCTGTTTTGTAACCACATGGTTCCAAGTTTGATCTTACTTCATGACATCTTAGAAAAAGGTTTTCTACTATATCCTTCACTTGGCCAGATTTGAAACCATTTTTATGACAATAGACAGTGACACTCATTTATAATCATCATGTGATATCATAACCAAGGAGAGAGAGAGATACATACACACACATATATATATATATATATATATGTGTGTGTATATATATATATATATATATATATATATATATAGGCGGAAGTTACTGCCGTGTGTGTATATGTTTGTGTATGTGCTTGTGCCTCTCTCCCAGAGAGTGAGAGAGGGATATATATATATATATATATATATATATATATATATATTGTAAGCTTCTTTCAGTTTCTGTCTACCATATCCACTCACAAGGCTTTGGTCAGCACAAGGCTGTAGTAAAAGTTACTTGCCAAGGTGCCACATAGTTGGATTGAACCTGAAATCATGTAGTTGACAAGCAAACTACTTGACCACACAACTATGCCTGCACCTATAGCCACTGTCATCACCCTCAGTTTTACCTCACCTTTTCCATGCTTGCATGGGCCAAAGAGATCCTTTCCAACACAGTATCTCTCCATTGTATATTTTTTATTACTTCTTTTGTGAGAATCAGCACTCTAAGGTCAGTTTTTACTACTCTGTCTTCTTTGGTCATCCCCTTTCACAATTTCCTTCCACTTGCATCTCCTGGCATGTCTTAATCCGTCTGTTATCCTGTTACATGTCACATGCCTCTATCACTGCAGGTCTTCATTCTTACATACCACAACTGATTTCTCTTATACCTAGTATATCTCTCAACTTATCTGTACCATGTTGTTCACACACACTTAGACTACACATCAAGCAGAGCATGCTTACTCCATTTTTCTCCAAACATATCACCAACTGATTAATACCTGCAGCCTGTAGATCAAATCAATTTTTAATATTTGGGTGTATGGACATAATGTTGTCTTTTTAGGCTTGATGGTGAGTCTTAGGATTGCCCATTCCTACTACTGCAGTCTATAGAAACCATATTCCCTCTCCAACTTCTCTATTATCACAAATAGTAAACAATAATTTTCATTTTATTAAAATATGTTTTATCGACAGAAACATTATTAGTACATGATATATTTATATTTCATCATCATCATCATCATCATTATCACTATCATCATCATTTAATATCCGTGCTAGCATGGTTATATGGTTTGACAGGAACTAATATGTCTAAGGACTGCACCATGCTCCAGTATCTGCTTTGGCATGGTTTCTATGGCTGACTGTCCTTCCTAATGCCAACCACTTTACATAATGTTTTGAATACTGCTTTCATGCCACTGGCACTAGTGAGACCACTATACAGTTTGCAAGACCACAAACTTCAAGGCATGGGTTAGCTTTATGCTAGGAGATGGGTGTGGTGGGGGTTAAAGTATGAGAGAAGGAGCTGATAGAGCTGGTTCATCTAGAGGAGCTATGTGGTGACTCACAGAATAATCAGATGGAGCTAGGAAAAGAAAAAAAATAACAGTGATAAGGTTTCCAGGTTCCCCTCGAAGTACAAGCTGAGTAGAAGAGAGTGGGAACAGAGGCATTATGAGCATGGGTAAGGAGTGGAGTTTGCAAGAGTGTATGCATTTGTATAAATTTTATTTTTATTCATATTTTATTATTCTATCCAGTGTCTTCAATTTTGCATTGATTATAATATTAATAATTATTTAACAATAAACATAAAATTATTTAGAAGTAGATTCACCTATATTAAAAAAATCGCTTTGGTAAGACTGATATGGCAATCTTCTATTGTCACTTTACTTGCCTCCTTCCTCAACATTAGCGTTCCAATAAATAATAAATATATGAAAAATATGACGCTGATTGTCTGCTGGCATCTATATGGGTGTGTGTGTGTGCATGCGTGCATGTGTGCGTGTAACTGTATGAAAGTGTTTGTTGGAGTGTTTGTAATATGTATGCGTAATTGTATGAGACTGTGTGTTTGTGTGTGTGTGTGTGTGTGCATATGTACCTGTATGAGACTGTGTTTGTGTGTGTGAGCACATAACTGTATGAGACTCTGCATGTGTGAAACAATAACTGCATATACAGACTGTATGTGTGTTTATATATGTATGCATGTGTGTATGTATAAAACGAATAGACTGTTTGTATGCGTACATAACAATATGTGACAGTGTTAGAATGTGTAAGAGATTATGCAATTGTCAGCTGGTATCTGCTGGTGTGTAGCTTAGAGGTTAGGGTATTTGGCTCACAATCGTGAGTTTGAAAACCAGTGGTGCATTGTTACACAGTACTCCTCCAGTCCACTCAGCTGGCAAAAGTGAGTTGTACATGTAATTCACAAGGGCCAGCCTTGTACTGAATAAAAACTTTGCTTTTCTATAGTGACGTATTTAGTCTCTTCTTTCTCTACATTGAGTAACAACAGAGTAAAAGTACTAAAACCTCTTCACCATACCTCGTCTTATGGTCACAAGTTTCAATGTTTTTTTATTTTCTTTTGATTCAAACAGCATTGGTTAATTAAATACCATGTGAAAATTTTAAACATTTCTAAAATGCATTTATAATGTTTTTGTTGATGCTGTATTACAAATTCTTTTTTGTGTTATTTGCTTTAAAATTATGGTTAGCTATTTGGAACTCTACCAACAAAAACAAACCTTTGTAGCCATGTTGTTTTCTTTTTTCATTTTCTTTTACATGTGTAAGATATTATTCTTAGTCTGATGACTGTTGCTGTCCCATGTTTTCTTTTCTAAACACAATGAAACGTTGCGTCACAGGAAAATAGTTAATTCCTTTGCTATTAGCCTTCAGATTGAAGTGCTAAGTAAGAGATTGTATTTCTTCACTTTCACATTATGTACATCAACAATCAAATAGAATCCATGCAGAAAATACTACCTGAAATACCTGTCAGAAACTACAATTCTAGATATATAATGTAAGCATAAATGTCAGGAAAATCTGTTAGCATGCTTTTAGTTAGTCACACAGATTTGGGCACTTGTCATAGCCATTATTATAAGGTGACAAAATTGAACTAGTTGAAAGTATATATATGTGTGCTTTCAACTAGTCCAATATGATATATATCGATATATATTTATACATCAAATATAATTTAATATAAAATATATATACATGTATATTAAATAATACATTTACATAATGTGTGTATGTACATAATGTGTGTGTGTGTATATATATATATATATATATATATATATATAGTGGGGTTGTGTTAACCGCACGTGGAGAAATAATAGGAAAATGAAAAATAATAATAAAGCAGAATGCTAAACTGAAAGCATATTTTAATATAGATTTCTAACCGGCTTTCATTGCATGGCAAATTTTCAAGAAGAGGGAGAATGAAAATGTTTTTTACAAAAAAGTAAAAAATGAAAAAAATAATATATAAAAAAAATAAATATACCAATACATTATATTGTCTTTGAGCTTTTAAAGTTCAATGATAATCCATGTAGATAATAGTTGGAAAAATAAGGATGGATGAAAATTGAGAAAGGAGCTAAAGGTTTATGTGTTAAGCAGGAAGTGTGGTGTCAAAACAGGAAGTGTGTGTAAGGGGAGACAAATCTCTTTAGTTGGAGTTATGAACTCTTTTTTTCAACAGGAAGTTTATGTCTGTTCCTAGAGAAATAAGGTCACTGAGATTTGTCTCCCCTTACACACACTTCCTGTTTTGACATCACACTTCCTGCTTAACACAAACCTTTAGCTCCTTTTTTAAACCTAACACAACTCTCAATCTTCATGCATCCTTATTTTTCCAACTATTATCTACATGGATTACCATTGAACTTTAAAAGCTCAAAGACAATATAATGTATTGGTATATTTATTTTTTTATATATTATTTTTTTTTCATTTTTTACTTTTTTGTAAAAAACATTTTCATTTTCCCTCTTCTTGAAAATTTGCCATGCAATGAAAGCCGGTTAGAAATCTATATCAAAATATGCTTTCAGTTTAGCATTCTGCCTTATTATTATTTTTCATTTGGCTTTAACTCAAGAACAGTAAAGTATATCTCATTACCTGTTGAACAGCTGAATGTGTTCAAGCAGTTGATTGTGACAATCATGGGTGTATATGCATATGTGTGTATATACATATAAATGCAAAAGGAGATTTGTGTAAAAACTGGGTTATTGTCATCATTGTTTTCATGTCCACTTTCCTGTATTGGCATGGGTCAGAAGGCACTCATTGAGACAGATTTTCTATAGTCAGATGCCCTTCACATTGCCAGTCCTCACCTGCTTCCAAATAATATTTCCCCATGGCCAGATATGTTTACATGGAAGACTGATAATGAACAACAATGCTTGTATGACTGATGCTCACTTAGAACTATCAGTCAATGTCAAAACAAGGGGACACTAATACACTCACACATATACATTTGTATATATATATATATATCATTATCATCATTTATTGTCCATGTTCCTAATACATACATATGATAGGCGTTTTTCAGTTTCTGTCTATCAAGTTTTTTCACAAGGCTTTGGTCAGCCTAGAGCTATAGTAGACACTTAGGCAAGATACCACACAGTGGGATTGAACCTGAAACCATGTGGTTGGAATACTTCCAGATTTCATTTTGAAATGAAATTCACTTTGTCACTTCAGTCTTTAGAATAAATTTACAAAAATGCTGCAGAAATTCTCACAAAATTACTTGATAGAAAATTATTTGTAAATTTACTCTTTTACTTGTTTCAGTCATTTGACTGCAGCCATGCTGGAGCACTGCCTTTAGTCGAGCAAATCGACCCCAGGACTTATTCTTTGTAAGCCTAGCACTTGTTCTATCGGTCTCTTTTTGCCGAACTGCTAAGTTACCAGGACGTAAGCACAGCGCCATCGGTTGTCAAGTGATGTTGTGGGGGACAAACATATACACACACATACATATACATATATATATATATATATATA
>NC_068982.1:77518923-77519939 GCF_001194135.2 Octopus bimaculoides | reverse complement strand
TGTAAAATTTGAATGAAATTGGTTGTGTAGTTCTCGAGTTTTAGGGAAACACACACACACACACACACACACACAGACAGACACACATTCTCATTTTTATATATATAGATTATTATTATTATTATTATTATTTACTTTTAGTCTGCATGTTTGTTACAATCACTCACCAAGACACACCCAGCATCCTAAGGTGAGTGAAGGATAAGAGATGTTACAGTATGACTGAAAGCTTGGGGAGGGGAAGTGACAGGGGCAGTAGCGAAATATCTTCATGTAATACAACATACATTTAAATTGATAGGGTTTTTCTAAGGATATGGGCAGTACTTGTCAGCATGATCTTTTGGATTTCTCTAAAACATGGTTCTCCTGGGATATTATCTAGATGTTTCTGACATCCCTTTCTTATCATATCTAGGGCACACACAATAACAGGAATAGTTCTTGCTTTAAGATGCCACATCTTTTGTATTTCAATTTCCAAGTCCTTTTATCTACTTAATTTGTCAAATTCCTTTACAGATTTTATTAGTCTACAAGTATTTTCTTCTCTGTCTCTAATGACTATGTCTGGTCAATTAGCCTGGATCGTTCTGTCAGTGTTGACTGGAAAATCCCAGAGAATAGTGACATTTTTACTTTCAAGTGGCTCAGGATGATGTTCATACCAGTAAGCAGGAGTGCTGATTTTGTCGTGTTTACATATTTTCCAATAAAAATACTGTCCTACATGGCAAATTTTGTATTCATTTGGTGTCAGCACAGGACATCCCGTGATGAGATGGTCAACTGTTTCATCAAATTTATCACAGAATCTGCATTTATGGTCATTTATTATTACCTCCACCTTAGCAAAGGTGGAGGTATTGTTTTCAGTTGTGTTTATTTGTCTGTAGACAAGATATCTCAAGAACCGCTGGATGGATTCAGATGAAACTTTCAGGAATGTTTGGCCTCGTGACTGGCACGAACTGATTAGATTTTGGGATCGGTCCAGTACTGAACAAGGATTCTGG
>NC_068982.1:77514617-77518635 GCF_001194135.2 Octopus bimaculoides | reverse complement strand
GCTTTGGCAGAGGTTTGTGCTCTTGTTGTTGCTGTTGTTATTATTATTATTATTTTTCACTTATACCGATTTTATGTCTCAGCTCCTCTGTACCATGTTGTCCATACACACTAATGTTACACATCTAATGGAATGTGCTTGCTCCTTTTCTCTGCAACCTTTATACTTCCTCTGCTTTAGGGTCATGTTAAGAATCTGTGAAGTACTCAACTACCTTTATTGTGATTGAATCAGTAGGTAGTTCAGTTGATCAAACAAACTTAGCAGTCATCATTGAAATCCATAAAAATCCGTGTACTTGTGTGAGTGTGTGTATGTGTGTACAATGTATGCTTATCTGTTTATATGTATGTGTGTGTGTTTTGTGTCAGTAATGTGATGTACTAAGTATGGCTTGAGCCTTCTATTGAGAAATATATATATTAACAAAACAGAAATCTCTGTAAGGTGTGGTATATTTTGGAACTAATCTAGTAGAAATTCTGAATGAGTTGTTAAATTTGTTTCAATAAAAGCACTCTGTAACATTTTATAGTGACTCAGTCATTACATTTGATTTAACATAAATAATACTTCTTAAGACTCATGGTTTAAACTTTAGTGCTCCTCATTAATAGCGATGAGAAGTTCTAACATAGCTACAAGCTGAACAGGTAGAATCATAAAAACAGTAAACAAAATGCCTTACAGTATTTGTCCTGACTCATTATATTCTGAATTCAAATCCTGCTATGGTTAACTTGACATTTTTTCCTTCTCAGGTTGATAAAATACTGTTTTCAGCAGTCAAAGCCCATGATTCACAGCCATGTAGCATGGCTGTTCACATACATGCATCATACAGTCTACCTTTCACTCTGAGCAAGAGGCCCTTTTTACCAGCAGAAGTAGGAGCTCTCTGAGCTTTGCCCAGGCTATTCTTATTCTAACAGCCACACTCTCAGAGCAGCCACCCCCACTACTGACTTGCTTACCTAGGTAACAGAAGCTATCAACTACTTCTAGTTTTCCCCCTGGCATATGATAGAATCTGTTTTCTGCACTTCTTCAGTGTTTAATGCCCCTGTGCATCTGCCACACACAAAAACTATCTTTCCAGTTAACCTTCTTTTGATATTGCTGCACCTTTTATGTGTCCAAAGCTTACACCAGGTACATCTTCTACAGATCGAGCAGGGCCATCTACCCAAAGGGATTTGTGATTTGTCTGCCTTCCTACTTACTATGACTTTGGTTTTTGCTAGATTGACTCTAAGACCCTTCCATTCTAGACCTTGCTTCCATACCTGAAACTTCTCTAGTTCTGGTAGTGACTCAGCTATTAGAGCAAGGTCATCAGCATAGGGGAGCTCCCAAGGGCATCCTGTCTTGAATTCCTCTGTTATTGCCTGGAGGACTGTGATGAATAGGAGGGGGCTGAGAACTGATCTTTGGTGAATCCCTACTTCTACCCAGAATTCTTCACTATACTCATTGCCAACCCTCACCTTACTGACAGCATCCATGTGCATGGCTTATACAGCTCTCAACAAACACTCATCTATCCCTAGTTTCCACATTGACCACCATATAAGGAATGGGGGACCTTGTCAAAGGCTTTCTCCATGTCAATGAAAGCCAAGTACAGAGGTTTATCTTTGGCTAGGAATTTCTCCTGCAGCTGTCTTACCAGAAATATAGCATCAGTGGTGCTTCTCCCTGGCACAAACCCAAACTGCATCTCATCTAAACTAACTCTCTCCCTAATTAGTTGGGCTGACTCTCTCCCTAATTAGTTGGGCTGACTCTCTCCATGACTTTCATCACCTGGTCCAACAATTTGATACCTCTGTAATTATTCCTATCTAATGTGTCACCTTCACAGCAGTTGACTATGGTGCTGCTACACCAGTCATTGGGTATGACTCCTTCATGTATCACCTGGTTGACTATACAGGGGACTAGACTATAGCCTACACCGCCAGATATTTTAAGCATCTCTGCAATGATTCCTGATGGGCTGGGGGCTTTCCCTGTCTTCATACCCTTAATTGCTTTATCTACTAAGACACTGTCAATTGAAATCGCTGGTCCCTGTGTTGGGTCGACATCATGATTCTCCCTCACACATTGTCTTGCAATAGAAAACACTTCAAGTCTCTGGTCCTCATGATGCAGAACATTGCCAAATTTTTTCTTATCTGCTTCCTCTCTGGTTAAGTAAACCTGTCTCCTAGCTTCCCTTCTGGAATCTGATACAGTTCCCTACTACCACCGTACTTCCATGCTTGATTCTTTTCCCTAATGGCCCTGTCAACTACATTGTTCCGCCACCACATTACCTCAGGTCAAGAGTGGACTTTGCACCAGCCACAGATCTGGTCAGTAGCCCTCAACGGGTTGTCCTGTAGGAACCTCCAGTTTTCCTCCACATTAGGTAATGCTATATCCCCCTCCTCTTTTTCATCAAAAGCTTCAAGTAATCCATCACTAAATCTCTGTCCACTCAGAGGATCCTTACGCTTCCAGATCCTTCTTTTCCATGCTGGTCACCATTTGGGCAGCCATTTACCCCTGATCTTGAAGTCACTAACTACTAACCTATGTTGTGGGGTGCATTCTTCACCCAGGACAGTTTTGGCATTTATAAGTAGCCATCTTTCTTGTTTCCTGGCAAGAATGTAGTCAATCTGACTAGTGTGCTCACCAGACTGGGAGGTGAACAGGTGACTGGCAGGTTTCCTGAAGTTAGTATTACAGATCATAAGATCATTTGCATCACAGGAACCAAATCTGTATCCACCATGTATACCATGGAAACTCCCTGTATGTTGTCCAACATACTCATTGAAGTCACCAGTCACAAAAGAAGGTCCCTGTCATTCATCGACAAAGTAGTCTTCAAGAGGGTGTCATAAAATCAGTCTTTCTGTTCATCAGGTAGCCCTGGCTGAGGAGCATAAGCCAAAATAATGGTTGCTGATCCATCTTGCAGCACAAGTCTAAGCTTAAGTATTCTATCACAGACTCTGACTACCTCAGTTACCTTATCAACCCATTTCTCTGCAAGAAGTATACTCACGCCCCCAACCCCACCAGTATTCCCTACCCAGAAATCTTATATGTATGTTCTTTGCCTGTGAGGGACCTAGTATTACTTCCTCTCCACCATACTTCTTGGATGCGGCACAAATCTACACATCTCCGTTCAAGCATCACAACAATCTGACCAGAACTACCTTTGAATGTGCCAACATTAAGTGTGCCAACTCTGACGGTGTGGAAGATGTGGGCTGGTGAGAACCTGGGATGGGGGACAGCAGCATTATGCATCTAAAAAGAAAGCTCGCATTTGGCAGATCTCGTAAACAAACAATAGTCTTCAACCTGCATACACTACACCACCATTTTATTCACTACATAATCACTACATTCAACAAGAGATAGACACCAGGTAGAGATGGAGAGGGAAGGGAGGGGGATAGCATTCCATATAGGAAGCTGTTACAGGTGCTCAGGAGAAAGACATCCGGTAGAGGATAATAACTTCCGGTATAGGTGGTGGAGGTGGGATGGGAGGGTACATTGTGAATGGCAAAGCACTGTGACAGCCCTATTCGCTAGCACAAGCCAATATGACATAGACACAGACAAAGCGAGCTACTAATCAACAGTCAACATGGGAAAAGCAAATGGTTAACAAGAGAGAGAGTCCAGAATTAGGAATGGAATTTTCAAGATTTAGAGCAAGAGTAAACAGAATTCAACAATTAGATTTCATGAATTTACCATAAATTACCACTAAATGAATAACAATAATTATTATAAAGAGTGCGCTATAGAGTGAAACAGAATTGAACATTGTATTCTTAACTTTAAGTATAGCTATAGCTATAACCTACAGAGTGTAGTTAGCCAAACTATAACAGAAATACAGAAATAAATGAATGAATAACAACAACAACAATAATAATAATAATAATAATAATAATAATGATAATATTAACAATAATAATAATAATAATATTAACAATAATAA
>NC_068982.1:77513422-77514607 GCF_001194135.2 Octopus bimaculoides | reverse complement strand
ATATATATATATATATATATATATAACATATATTATGTTCCCCAAATGATTCTGTAAACTATGAAACAAATGGTTTCTATTCATATCTACAACGTAATTATCCCTACAAGAAAATAATAAATATAGAAGATTATTATTAGTTAATTTAAACAATTAATTTTTTTATGCCAACTAATTTAAATAGATAAGAGTTGTATTGAAGATGTAATTGTTTATATATTTTTTGTTGTAGTTACATGTAGAAGACTTAAATACTTAATTATATACATTTATATACACATATATTATTATTATATATTGTGATGTCAAGAGACTGTCTTGGACATCAAAGGGTTTCAATTGGTATGTGTTTGAGATGTAATGAAGTGAATTTTGATGGTTGTGGATTGCACTTACTTGATTGTATCATCCGTTAAAATGTTTTTGTTGTTTTTTAATTGTAATTGATGTAAGATTGAATAATTAACACTCACGCTCATAACACAGACATTTGAATTAATTTTTACAATCTAGCCATCCTTTCCAGACCAAATTTTGTCTTTCTGAACCAATGGACCCTGAAGTGACTTGTACATAATTGGACTGTGATTTTATATATCAGAAGAAAAATATATACAAGTCAAAACAATTTGTTAGCCTTTTACAGTTTTCATAATTATTTCTATAATATTATGTTATGTTGTATATTATATTCATAGTATTTAATGTAATATTGTATTATAAGTAAATTATATATATATACATGAATATATATATATAAATACATATGTACATAAATATATGAATATATACATATATATTTACATCATTACTCTGCCAAATTAGATTGGAGCCTGGTGTTGCCATCCGGTTTCACCAGTCCTCAGTCAAATCATCCAACCCATGCTAGCATGGAAAGCGGACGTTAAACGATGATGATGATGATGATGATGATACATATGTAATATATTTATATATATATAGATATCATACATATATATAAAGGCGGTGCTCCAGCATGGATGCATTCAAATGACTAGAATATGTTACCTATATATATATATATATATATGTATATGTGTGTATATATATATATATTTATATATACATATATACACACACATGTTTTATATATATGTATATATATATATATACATGTTTTATATATATATATATATATATATATATATATATATATATATATAT
>NC_068982.1:77512153-77513189 GCF_001194135.2 Octopus bimaculoides | reverse complement strand
GGTAGACGGAAACTGAAAGAAGCCCGTCGTATATATGTATGTATATGTATGTGTGTGTATATGTTTGTGTGTCTGTATTTGTCCCCCCAACATCGCTTGACAACCGATGCTGGTGTGTTTACGTCCCCGTAACTTAGCGGTTCGGTAAAAAGAGATCGATAGAATAAGTACTAGGCTTCCAGAGAATAAGTCCTGGGGTCGATTTGCTCGACTAAAGGCGGTGCTCCAGCATGGCCACAGTCAAATGACTGAAACAAGTAAAAGAGTAAAAGGGTATATATATATATATATATTATATTGACTATATATATATTATTGATGTGATGTAATTTTCCTTGAAGTCTAATTTTTTTAGCCTTTAGGATAGGGGTCAATAACCTGTTTGTATAATCTATATCATTGTAAAAAATTACTGGTTTAAAAAATTTTTTTTTGTTTGTGTGTGTATTAAGCACCAATCTGTAATGAACCCTGAAGACTATCATGTTATAGACTTCCATCTTAAATATTGCTGCATTTTCTCCTGCAATCTCATGCGTCATCAAAGACAAAAAGAAAAACATACATATTTAAATAAAGTTCGTAAAAAGAGAGGGATACAAAAAAAAAAGAAAACAATTATATTTGACACTAATGCTTTTCATCTGAATCATTCTCTACTCATTTCTCATATTTCTTTCTTTTTTTTCATTATTATTATTATTTAATCATATTTCACAATTCCAGAACTGTTGTAGTTGAATGTCGCAGTATTCAATTATCGTGTAACTTGATGTTTAACACTATTTTTACACACTTTATCCATACCACATCGATACACACACATACACATTTGCAAGCACACAAACATGCACATGCCTGAGTACATGCATATATTTCTAAATAAATATTTATTATAATAAACTGAATTAATTGCTTAAAGTTTTAAGACATATATATGTGTGTAGAGAGAGAGAGAGAGAGAGTGTTAGGTGTGATATATATATATATATATATATATATATATATAATAATAATAATAATAATAATAATAATA
>NC_068982.1:77508104-77512132 GCF_001194135.2 Octopus bimaculoides | reverse complement strand
ATATATATATATATATATATATATATATATATATAATAATAATAATAATAATAATAATAATATTAGGGATAAAAATCCAAATTTACAGGTTAAAAACTCAATTAAATTCAATTTATCAAAAATTAAAATTAAATTAAGTTTCACAGTATAAAATATATAAATACATAGTTTTAGAGAACAGAACCAAAGTTCATGAACTCATTCATGAAAATCCACAGTCACATAGAAAAAATTAATAAGTAAATGCACGATAAATAAGTATAATATAATACAAAGTAAAAATCATACGATAATGATAATTATTTCTCTAAAACTATATATTCATATATATATATATATATATATATATACCAATGCTAAAATAAAATTAAACTAGAACTATAGAGTAACACTCAAAGTGCACTAGACTGGTTCTCCAATATACAGGTAGAAAATAAATATAATCAAAATTTCTTGCAAATAGATTTACAGAACTGCTACTCCTTTATTAACTCTATTGTTCTGAACAGCGCTCTTATTTTCGCCAGGAAATACAGTAACCTAAGTATGAGGGAGATAAATGTTACACTCACTGCCCGTAAGACTGTTATCAAATTTGATAACAAACTATGGGCTAGCAATGATGCACCAGACCTCTTTGATATCACAATGAGCTCACCTGGCTCAGCGGAAGCGACTGACCTAGTAGGATTATACATCTTAGACAATATAAGTAGGGAATTCCCAGAATCAAAGGGAGGTCTATATAGGGACGACGCACTATTTTTAGTTAGGAACCATTCAAATAGACACCTTCAATTATTAAAGAAATGACTGCATAAAGGTTTGGCCTCTCTATAACTATAGAAAACGAAAACTACTCAATCAACTACTTACACATAAACTGCATCTTAAATACCAGACTCCATGAACCTTATATGAAAGAAAACTCTAACTTAAGATATATAGATAATTCTAGTAACCATCCCCAACAAATAAAAAGAGCCCTTCTACAAAATATAAGTAAAAGGATCTCAAACCTTTCCTCAAATGAAGAGATTTTTGATAAACATAAGGATAGGTATAACATAACACTAAGAAATGCAGGATGTCAAGACAAAATTAAATACTTCCCCCGAAACACTAATGGAATAATAATGTAGATAATAGTAGGGATAGGACTAATACCAGGAACAATAGGAATGCCTTTGACACAAATGGCTGGCCGCCCACACTTTTTTCTGCAAAATAGGGGTAGTTTATCCTGTTCAGGCTATATTATTAGCATTATCCTGCATTTGAGAATTTAAAATCACTTCTTTAACTTTCTAAGATATCTCAACGCTTCTAAAAGCAAACTTCGTTTGTTTGTATACATTTATCGTAATTTGAATTTAATAATAATAATAATAATAACAACAACAACAACAACAACAACAACAGCAATTATAAGGGTAATAATGAAATAAATAACATATCTATAAATCCTAGCAGTAAATGCAGGAATAGGAGGAGATGGAGGTATAACAACTATAAAAGCTCTGATAAGGCAACTACTATCAGCCTCAGTAATTGTGACAACTATAACGCTACTAATGATAGGTACAATAATAACACTAGAAGTATTAGAAATATGATGATGTTGTTTGGTGGATCACCACTAGCAATTGTCCATGCTCGCAACAGAACATTCAATTCTTTTTTCTCCCACTTTGGTGCCATTTTCATTTTTTAAGCCCAGGTTATATAAAGCCTGGGTTATATAAAACATTAAATCAAACCCAAAAGCCTTCTTTCATTGTGCCAAAGAAACAGCCTCACTACACTGCAAGATAGGACCCCTCTTCCAAATGGATGGCTCCCTCACAGATAGTTCAACCAGGATCAGTGAGGTACTGAATGACCAGTTCAAAAGTGTCTTCACCACCCCGTTGGAACAAAGACAAGTGAATGAACCAGTGAACTTCTTTGTCACCCCACCTATAACCAGCGAGGCAGTTATGATGGAATACATAGACATTAGCGAAGACGATATACTACTGGTCCTGATGGTTTCCCAGCAATCCTCTTCAAATCGTGTTAGCATGCCCTGGCAAAACCCCTCCAGATTCTCTTCCAGAGCTTTCTTGCAAATGGCAGACTACCAAGCAAGCTGAAGGAGGGGATAATATGCCCAATCCATAAAGGGGAAAGCAGAGCAGATGCTAAAAACTTCACACATCAGCAAAGTGATGGAACGGATAGTCAGAGGAAAACTAATCGCATTCCTTGAAGAAAATAACTTGCTGAGTGATACCCAGCATGACTTTCAACCAGATAGGAGCTGCCTGACCCAGCTCTTACAACATTATGACTGGGTGTTGATGCAGTTACTCAACAACTCAAATGTGGACGTAATATACATTGATTTTGCAAAAGCTTTTGACAAAGTGGATCATGGTTTGATATGCCATAGACTGCATGATCTCGGCATAGCTGGAAAACTTGGAGAGTGGTTACATGACTTTTTGAAAGATAGAAGTCAGGCAGTAGTCACCTCAATGAATGCACAAATAGTGAGCGGTGTTCCACAGGGCACTGTCTTGGGACCACTGCTTTTCATAGTGGCCTTCTCAGATATGCCTTCAACTGCCTGGATAACCACCCTTGCTAGCTATGCAGACAATACTAAAGTCTTGCAGAAAATACAGAACCTCAGTGATGTTGCATATCTGCAGCAGGAGTTGGACTCAATTTACAGATGGGCTGAGGATAATAATACGCAATTCAATGCTAACAAATACCAAACCTGCGCTACCAGTGTCTAAAACTGAATATGAAACTTACAGGGTACACTGGTCCACAGGGAATTACAATTCCAGAGCCTAAATCAGTGAGGGACATGAGTGATGATACCTCTTTCCAAGTGCACATCACCAGGATGGTGACAAAGTGCAGACAACTGGCTGGATGGATCCTAAAAACATTCAAAATCAGTGATAAAGAAACCATGATGGTCCTCTGGAAGACATTCATCCTCAGCTGCCTGGATTACTGCTCACAGCTATGGTCACCCACCAGTGTGAAATTAACAGCAGACCTTGAAGCAATCCAGCGAAGCTTCACAAAGAAGATTGTCTCTTTGCAAAGCTCACAGAAAGGCTGAAACAACTAAGACTCTACTCCCTGGAATGAAGGTGGGAGAGGTATGCAGTTTTATACATCTGGAAGATCCCGGAAGGAATTGTGCCAAATTTTGGGATTGAAAGATACACCAATACTAGAATGGGTCAACACTGCACAGTGCCAAAGATCCCAGCAATGACATCGCGCTTCAGGAACAGTTACTGTAACAGCCTGGGTTTCAGGGGCCCACAGCTTTTTAATATTCTCCCAAAGAGCTTAAGGAACCTGCACAAAGTAGACGTAGGCATTTTCAAATTAAGGCTGGATCTCTTCCTGTCGAGATTCCCAGATGAACCTACCTCACAGCCAGAGGTGCAAATGAAGGTAGCTATATCACACTCCATTCTACAAGTGCCACATATTAGAGGAGGATCTCAGCTGAAACTACAAAAAATAAATATATATATATATATAATTTAGAGAAAAGAACCACAGTTCCTGAACTCATCCATGAAAATCCACAGTCACATATAGAAAAATTTAATAAGTAAAGACACTAAAAAGAACTATAATAAAATACAAAGTAATAATTATTAAAATAATAAAACAACTACACGTGTTTCATAACCAAATTTTCAAATAGAAAATAAAATAAAATCGATCAAAATAAATCAATCGAAAATCACCAGCGGGAAGTGCTGCCACACTTACTGTACTCTCCTGATTTTGCACTAATGGATTTCCACCTCTTTCAAATGCTATGCATGGAGTTTCGTTCAATACTGATGCAGAATTGAGAGCTTGGTTCGATAAATTTTTAAAGTTGAAATCGGGTGATTTCTATCAATGAGGTATTGAAAATCTTGTTGAACATTGGGAAGAAGTTGTAAACACCAAGGGTGAATACATTATTGATTAATTAGTTATTATTTTTTATTAAACCT
>NC_068982.1:77503684-77507870 GCF_001194135.2 Octopus bimaculoides | reverse complement strand
TATATATATATATATATATATATATATATATATATAGCCACAGGAATGTTTGTGTAGTAACAAGTTTGCTTCCCAACCATATGGTTCAGGGTTCAGTCCCACTGCATGGCACCTTACACAGGTATCTTCTACTATATCCTCAGGCTGACCAAGGCTTTGTGAGTGTATATATATATATCTAATATATCTATGTGTGTGTATGTGTTTCTGTGCTTGTGTTTGTCCCCCACCACCATTTGACAACTAGTACTGGTGTGTTTACATCCCTGTAACTTAGTGGTTTGGCAAACGGTACCAATGAAATATGTACCAGGATTTTTAAAAAATAAGTGGAAATGTCAATACTAGGCAGCATAGCCACAGTCTAATGATTGAAATAAGTGGAAGATAAAAGTTGTATGTCATAAAGAAAATTATGATGACCACAAAAGTCATAACAACGACCAAAGCTGAATGTATTGGGTCATCCCATAAATAATGCGGTTTTTTTTATACTTCTTTTATTTTTCAAAATTATGATAAACAAAGTTCTTTCTTAACCAAAAATATAATCTCCTTCAATTTTTTACAATGCTCTTCCATCTATATGGTAGACTTGCAAGGCTCCTCTTCCAAAAAAAAAAAAACACTCCTCCAGTACTCTTCTGACCTCATCTACAGAATTCATATTTTTTCTGTCCAAATGATTTTGAATACTGCAGAATAATTTGGTAATCAAATGGTGCAAATATGGTGGGTGGGTGAGGCATCGTTTCTCACTTAAACTGCTCCAGCCTTTGGAATGTCATCTTCACTGTATGTGGCCAAGCATTATCCTGATAGAAGAACACCTTTCATCATAAAACCAAAGATGGTTGTTTTTCTTCTAGCACTGACTTAAGCCATTCATGCTACTTGCAGTAGGTCTCCTTTGTTATCATTTGGTTTGGGTTTAAAAGTTCAAAGTGGACTAAACCTTACATACTCTACCAAACAGATAACAACACCTTATGTGTGTGAAGACCTTCTTTAGCCTGGGGTGCCAGTGTTTCTCTTTTCGCTATCCACTGCCTTTGGTGCTTGACATTTTTATAAAGAACCCATTTCTCATCACCAGTCACTATTCAGTCCGAAAAAGGTTCATTCATGAGACATGACAGTAAAGATGAGCACAGGTTCACTCTGTGTGCACAATTAGACTCGGAAAGTTTGAGGAACCCATTGAGCCAATTTGCTGACTTTTCCAATGCACACAGGTGTCAATCAATGGTTGAATGACCAAATCCAAGCTTCACTGCTAGTTCCTCAACAGTTATGATGGGATTTTGTTCCACTAGGGTTTGTAGGATATCCTCGTCGAGCTTTACAGATCTTCCAGGATGAGGCTCATTTTCTAGGCTATAGTTTCCGGCTCAGAATTTCTGGATCCACCATTGACACTGGCTTACACTTATTGTCTGATCCCCATATACTGCATTAATATTCCTTGCACTTTCCATTGCATTGTTGCCTTTACTGAACTCATAAAGCAAAATATGCTGAATATGTTCCTTTGTCACTTCCATTATAGCTTTGAAAAAAATAACAGTTAAAATTGAACTGCACTCTTCAAAATTGCACTAAGAATAAGGACAAGGTAAAATTACTACCTGCTTTTATAGCAAATTGATGCAGGTAGTTTATCCTGTCCCCTTCTGACTTTTAGTTCATGCAATTGAAAAAAACTGCATTATTCATAGGATGGCCCAATATTCATGCATGAGAAACATGGAAGCTTTAATAAATATAAACCTGATAAATACATATATTTCGTGTTAATTTATGTAACAAAGGCACATTTCCTTCTGTTGTTGTATAACTAATGTATTTTTATATTTCAGTGGAAGATTATTACAAAGAGTATGATGTGCTGCCTTCCAGATAACACTGATAATATACTCCAAGGTAAACTAGAGCGCAATGCTAGATTACATCCTTTTGATAGTGGTATTGGCCTGTCAGCTCACAACCCTCTTTTTCTACCAGGAAAAATTATTCACATTGTTCGCAGTCATCCTGTCATCAAACGGTAAGCTTTCGGATTTATTTTCTTCTTTTCATGATTGGTAATTATTGATTTTAACAAAAATAGCTGATTATATTTAAACAGTTATTTTCAAACATACTCTGAAATAACACATTATATTCATTTATAAATATTTCTGTAAATATTTCTTCCCCTATTACTAGGTCTCGATGTAAACCAAGTTCACCAGTTTATCAAGCAATCATTGCTGAAAACAGTGACTTTGAGCAGGTGTTGGTCTCTCCCACCATGATAAATGATCATTTCCCAGATAATGTATTAGATGCTCTCAAGAAGGTGAGTTTTCAATTTACTCTCTGCTATGAGTTTACCATGGCATTTGGAAATAATATAACAAACTCATGATAACTACGAAATACTTTGTTTCCATGAAAAAAAAATCATCATCTCATCATCATTTAATGTCCTTGTTCCATATAGGCATGGGTTGCATAGTTTGGCAGGATATGATAGATCCAAGGACTGCATCATGCTCCAATGTCTGCTTTGACATAATTTCTATTGCTGGATGCCTTTCCCAGTTCTAACCACTTTACAGTGTGTACTGAATGTTTTTCCATGCCACTAGCAGTAGTGAGGTCCCATGCAACTTGCAAGATGACAATCTCTCAAGGAGGCAGTTTTATGCTTAGAGAGAAGTTGCTAAAGTATGGGAGAAGGGCTAAGAGTAGGTTCTTTGCTGTATGGAGAAGGGCTCAACGTAGGTTCCTTTAGAAGAGAGGGTTGGCGGGATCATGTAGAGCTGGAAAGATGTAAAAATAGTGGTAGTGAATTGTCTGGGTGGATCCTCAAGGTACAAGGTGGATAGAAGTGAATGGGACAGACAGGAGTGTAGGTAGGTAGAGGTTGTAAGAGAGAAGTGGGGAGGGGAAGTAGTTGATGGCTGTAAAGATTATGTAGGGTTGAGATATAACAGCAAAGTCATTTCCTGCTAATATCAGAGGATCATCAATACTTGACATCATTGATATTTTTAATCATTTAGGTAGCACTAAACTTCCCTACACAGTACCTCCTCCAGTGCTCTCTGAAGGAGGTACTGTACCAACTTCTGTACTACCCAACATGAACCAATCTACCTCACCCAACCTTCCAACTGATATCCCTGGCCTCGAGCTTCTACATCCAATCTTCACCATCAACAGCTCTGCAAACTTACAGATAACTGGATATGCCCCTCTTCAAGCAGTGTCAATGATAAAGATTGAACTTAGCACTTCAAGTTAACAAAGCACACATCAGTTACATAGTACTCTCAATGTTTATAATAAACTTGATGTTGGCATGGCTGTGTAGTTTACTTCCCAACCACAAGTATCTTCTACTATATCCCTGGGCTGACTAAAGCCTTAAGAGCGGATTTAACAGATTGAAACTGAAACTAACCTGTTATTGTTTAGTAGTTGTTTATTAGAAAAATCAGGCTTGTGGCCTTTTCGCATTAGATGGACTTGAAGTATAGGATTCAGTGACACAGTTCAATCATGTAATCAAAGTTTCTTTGCTTAACTTATAGTGTTGGTCATCGATTTAAGAACATGCATGTTTATAATTTAGTTATAAAGTTGATGTACATAAATTGTAACAATATAGAATATGGAGATTTGTTCATCCACAAAATTTATTTCCTTTTATTTCATGATTTCATACAGCATATTTTCATGATTATTATGACCTACATGTGTTCCCACTGCACAGAGTATGGGCTGCTGCACATGTAACCAGGCAAAATTATGCCTGGTTGCATGTGCAACTACCCATACTCTGTGCAGTAGAAACACATGTAGGTCATAATAATCATGAAAATATACTGTATGAAATTGTAAAATAAAAGGGAATTATGAGGATGAACAAGTCTCCATATTGTATATTGTTATAACTATTGCTAATATACACTCCAGATAATATTACTATCCAAAGAAGCAAACATGGAATTATCTATCAGAAGAATTTACAGCATTAGTAACAACTCATAGTAGTCATAGGCGTTAAATACTAATCAATGTTGTTGGCTGTAACCTGGAACATAACTGAGAGCCATCACTGTATCTGCCTGGATAATATATCCCTCTAAACTCACATATATATATATATATATATATATATATATATATATATATA
>NC_068982.1:77495687-77503571 GCF_001194135.2 Octopus bimaculoides | reverse complement strand
ATATAACAGGTAAAACATGTAAACATGTAGTGGAGTCTTGGCAACTGGGACAAAGCAGAAACAAAGACAAGTAAAGGAAGTATGGTTGCATTTAGGACAAGAAGAATGAAAATATAGCTCTACTTACAATTAAATTTATATCTTTTATGATGAAATATATGACAGGATTCCACACACTATCTACCAATTATACTCCTTAGACTATGATAGAAGATACTTGCCCAAGCCAAGTTACTGTATTATGGGATCAAGCCTGGAACTATGTGAATATGAAACAAAGTCCTTAACCACATGGCCATGCCAGCATCTATACTTTAACCAATTTTTCTGCCTAATTAAAGATATCAGTTGTTGTTGGGAGTTGTGGGATGGGTTATAAACAATTTTATGTTTTTGCTTACATTTGCTGCAAAATAAGTTTTCTTTTATCCAACAATTATATTTCTTTCATGTAAATAATAGCTTTTCCCTTTGCTCAATTCTGTTGTTAGGACTGGATTCTGTGTTCTTTTCTTCCTGTCTTTAGTATTTCATTTCTTCATATAATGTATTGGATATTTTCTTTATTTATTTTTCTGATTTTTTTTTTAGTTCTGAAGCATATATATGTATATACATACATACATACATGTACAAACACAAACATACTCACATATGACTATATATATATATATATATATATATATATATACACACACACACTCACATAACCCCTATTTTGTTTTTACATCTAATTTTTCTCTTCAACACTTCAATTGTCCCATTGTTCACCTTCTTTCATGCTATTTCTTATACATGGTTTTCTTCTATGGCTATCTTTCCCTCCACTAAGATGTTGTTTCTACTTTCTCTAAACATTCCTTCCCTCCTGCATCTCTTCCTTTACATAATAATCAATACTTCCTTACTTATAATCTTTCTTTAAAGTGCCTTTTATACTTCTTTTTCCTTTAACTAATTCATTACTTCACCCAAAGCCTTTATCTAATCATTGTAGGATTTTTGTAATAACAACTACAAGAACAACAAAAAAATAACATCAATAATAGTAATATTGTCAATAATAACAATAATAATAATAATGGTTTCTTTTGTAAAATTTTGTTGATTTAATAATAGTTTGATTTAGATACAAGGCTAGAAAATTTTTTTGTCCCCTGAAAGGATGAAAGGCAAAGTTGACCTTGGCAGGAATTAAACTCGGAATGTAAAGAGGTGGAAGAAGTATTGCATAGCATTTTATACAATGCTCTAATGATTGTTTCCATCTATCATCCTAGTAATAGTAATAATAATAATAATAATAATTTTGGCACAAGGCCAACAAATTCATCCGGTACATATCTTATCAACCCTGAAAGGATGAAAGGCAAAGTTGACTGCAAGACTTTTTCTTTTCTAATAATTGCTTCTGATTACAAGGACAGTAATTTTTGAGGGGAGGGTATCACAAAGCATTTTATCTTTTAGTTGTTTCAGTCATTGGACTGCAGCCATGCTGTGGTGCCACCTTGAAGGGTTTAGTCAAACTGACTCCAGCATTAATCATTTTTAAACCTGGTACTTATTCTGTCTCAGTCTTTTTTGCCAAACTGCAAAGTTACAGGTGACATGAACAAACCAACGCCAGTTATCAAGCAATAGTCAGGAGAAACACACCACAGGCTTTCATACAGTTTCCATCTACTGAATTCTCTCACAAGACACTGGTCTACCTCAGGTAATAGTAGAAGACACATTGGACAAAATGCTTAAAAATATTTCTTCCAACTCTTTATGTTTTGAATTCAAAAACCAAGATCAAATTTGCCTTTCATTCTTATGGGGTTAACAAAATAAAGTATCAGTTAAATACTGGATTTATCTCATCTCCTCAAAACTGCTGGCCTTGTGCCAGAATTAAAATCAGTTCACATTCTCTTGTTCAGGATATTTTTTCAAACTCTCACATCAAGTACAATACATTTTCTCACAATATGACACAATATGGTTTTCACCAGAAGTCTCTCTATAATGAGGAATGCATCAAAGCCCACACCAGTCATACTTCATTATTGTACAAATTTTATCAATTCCTCATTCCACTTTCAGAGAAAAGTGAAGATGGGGAGTTTGTCTGTGTTGTTGTCATTATCATTGTGTCTGTTGTTGTTTTTCTTGTAGCTTCTTTTGCTCTTGTTGTTGTACCTCTTGCTGTTTTTACTGTTATGGTTGTTCTTGTTTCGAGTATCATTCTTGTTCTTGTTGTTGGTCTGTTACATTGCACCTTCTTCTTTTTGGTTTGATCTTTGAACTGTCAAACCTTTGGGATTTGGAGGTCACACAACTGGTTCTCAGTCCCAATCCGCTTTCTATTTGTTGACCCCATCTCCACTCTTTACCATTTTTTACACACTTTCTTCTCATTTTTGACATTTTTCTTTTTCAGCATTTGAGCATTTTTTTTCCGGGAAGGAGACTTCTTCCTGAGCTCCTTTGTATATGGCTTTATTTCAAGATTTTGCTGTTCTGGTTTTGGAGGAATTTTGCTCAGGGTGGGGAAGTAGAATTAATATAGTTATCTTTTTGTTAATGTTAATAAAAACAATATTTTCTGTAGAAATTTACAAAGCTTTAAATTTTTATTTCTAAAAAACAATGTGTTTCCTTTTTCTTTTATCTCTGAATGATCTCTTTTAATTTACTTATTTAATTCTATTTTTATGCTTTTTTATCATTAGGTGCTTATTAATGTAGGGCCAGTAAAACCTAACCGGAAATTACCTGATTCTGAACGCAAAACCAAATTATGTGAATTACCATCCATCACTGCAGCAGATGTTTGTGTTAATACTTGCAACTCTTGTGTTGAAACAACTTTCTCAAGTCCAAATCTTCAAGATATTCCAAGTCCATCTGATCCAGATTTAACAATATCCCCTCCACCTCTGACTTGGGACCAAGTAGCAGAACAAAACATTCGAAAACTTGAATATGCTCGAAGTCTACATCTAAGCAATCCCCTTACAAATGAATTATTGAATCTCAGTTTGTTAAGGGACAGAGCTGAAGCACCTTTAGCAAGCCCAGAGCCTTCAATTTCAGAATCATCAAGTGCTGCTTCTTTGAAAGCTAGTGCCCCTCTAAATAGATATAGTTTCCATAAAGCAATTTATGGTTTCCAAGATCTCAAGTCTATACAGCAATCTCCATTACCCAAAACGCGTACTGGTAGCTTTTCTTGTTTTAGAAATGAGGAACCTTCCAGTAACGAACAATCCCCAGACACTTGCAAGGAGGAAGAAAATTTAAATAATAACAATAATAACAATAACAATAATAATAATGAGCCTGAAAAGGTTAACATAATAAAAGACAAAAGACCTGAGAGTGTTACCATTGTATCATCTACGGAATCAAACCATATTTGTGATAAAACCAATGGACATGTTTGCTTAGATATTGAAGGCAAGTTATTGCAACAGAGCCAAAAAGTCGGAGATGAAATTGCATTGGATTCTAGAAGGTTAACAAGAAAAGGATCGGAAAAAAATGACAGCAATGCCTTTTTACCTCACAATAGAATAGTTAGCTCTGACAGAACTAGCTCTGTTGCCTGCATGCCACTTCCAACCCCCAAACTTCTTTTCCAACATACAGGATCTGAGTCCTTTTTGCAAAACATTGTACCCCGACATGTCATGCGACGGTCAACAGAACAAATGGATTTTAAGGCCTTAAAAGATGATACAACACTATTTGAAAGTCCTAAAAGGACAGCCCCTGTTCCCAAACCTCCCCGACATATCCCTGTGAAATTGCCATCCAGTTTACCACGGGTTTCAATTCTTAGTTCTACTGGTGAAGAAGAATCTGAAAGAAGACATTCATTTCCTAGGCTTTAAATCTATTAATTAATATCAATAATTAATTGATATCAATTATTATATTTTAAATACAAATTAAAGCAATAGCAATGAAAAGACATTGAGTTTTAAAATAGAAAGGGGAAGAAAATAATTTATTACACTCTTTGGGTTTTAAATTCAGTTTTAAAACCCAATTTTACTCACTAATATATCATCATGTCTTTATTTACAGATATCAACAAAACCTAGGTAGACTATGGAACTACAAACACCAAATTTAATTTTAACTTCAGATAGGACCTGAGGTTTTATTTTACTTTTAAACAAGACTCAGCAGTAGTTTAAGTCTGTGATTTCTTATCTCCAGCTGAAAAAGTTACTGAAAAATCAAAGATAATTTAATACACACCATTGGAAAATTTGGGGTAAAAATATATTTAAAAACAAATAAGAAGTACTGTAATCTTGATACAAAAAGGAAACTAAGTTCTTTCTACAATTTTAAATGTTACATATATAGTTTTTTTTTTAGCTCATATTGTTGTATCATTCTAAAATATTATTTTCAGATTTAAGAAGTTTCAAAGAAAAAAATTGTTTGAATGAATAAAAAAATTATATTTGAAAAAATTTGTCAAGCAGATATTGACAATAAATTTAGTAAGTATATATATATATATAAAAAAATATATATATATGAGACAGTGATCATCAAATAAATTTGATTGCAGGTGATTAATCTAAGATATAGCACAACTGCCTGGCATCTTTTCTAACCTAATCAGCATAATTCTTCAGTATGTCCAATTTACAACTCTACCTCAAGTGCACTTTTCTTTGTATTCAATTCAAAATCTCAATGATGCAATGCCTATTTCACCAACAGTCATCTTCTAGATGACCAAGGCATGACAAACACATCAGTTTCAAAATTAAACAACTGTTTTGTCATATTTTATCTTTTGTTTTAAACCTAAACCACAAACAATCTTAAAACAATTTTTATTTATATTTTTACCATTTTTTGTATTTGTTTTTGTCCATTTATTATTTTTTCTTTCCTTCATTTCATGATGCCCTGTTCTAAATAAATGTATATCATATGTTTGAACTGTCCCCAATTTCAAATTACAAAAGTATTAATACCTATTAAATGATATTGAATCTGAAGATTTTTGCTCAAAGATAGACTTTGGTGAATATAAAAAGGTTTCCAAATAAAGGGATTATAGATTATCAACTACATGGTCATAAGTCTTAAGTATCAACTCACCTCATCAGTTTATGGATGTTACTAAGATAGACCCTCATCATCTTCTCATTAGCTATTAACCATACAGATGTCTAATAATTAATCCAAAGGCTATATACAAATAAAAGTTTTGCAGAACAAACTGGATAATAGGACTCAATACATGAGTTTATATATTTTTAATCAACAAAAATTACAAAAGTGATGGTCTAGAGTTGCATGCATAGCATTTATCAAAATGTGTTAAGCTCTTGATTCTAGGGTTACTTCTGATTTAAAAAGTGTATATATATATATATATATATATATATATATATATATATATATATATATACATATGCACACATACACACTAGATGTACCACAACCAATTGCTGTGGTTTAATCCCAGATCAGCTTTGAGTAAGAAAAACAATGACCAAAGAAATTCCAGTCGTGACCTTTCCATCATTTATTCAGACCTAGTTTATTTAGAACTACATTGACTATCAAATGCTTCTCTATTTTTAAGATGGTACGGTGTAATATGATAGCTACTTAGTTACTATTTCTCACAGGTCAGACAATCTTGTAAAGTCACCTGCCAACTGTAGAACTATAATCATCATCTACTATAGCAGTAAATGGTAGGTTATACTATTACTTCTCATTAATTTCATTGTTTATCTCCAATACTTAATGATATTCATTGATCTTAGAATAATTAAAGACATTAAATTAAAACTGAAAATTCAAATACAAATTCTAAAAGACCTAAATCTAATACTTTTGCAATAATTTTCTTTCTTAATAATACAGGGTTGTACAGATCAACAGTAACCCTTCCTCTTATAAAATGAGTATTTCTCACTTTGAAGTGACATGTGCTTAGTTTAGAATTGCTAATGACACTTTGAAGTGACATGCACTCACTTTGAAATTGCTAATCTTAGTTTTAAGTGACATGTGCTCACTTTGAAACCTTTTGTCCCACTGTGCTTTGTTTAGAATTGCATCTCACACTTCAAAGTGGTGTGTGTTTTACTCTGAAATAGCTAGTCACTCTTTGAAATCATATACAATCACTTTAGGAATACTATTTTCACTTTGAAGAGGTGTATACTCACTTTAAATTGTAAACACTGTAGTAAAAAAAAAAGACAAAAAAGGCAGACATGAATTAAAACATGAAAGTAAAAATGTAATCAACAAACTCATAATAAGCTAGAATTTTAACTAAGGACAGAAGCATTATATTACTAGCTGCTTTTAAACCAGGAACAGACTAATCAGATCTGACTAGCCTTTAAACTAAGAAAAGAAGTATCACATTACATATAACTGGGATGTCATGAAGTAGCATTCAAAATTGGGACATTAAGTAGTATCAAGAGACAATATTTCTGACTGGAACATCACAATACACTATGATATTAAAAGTCACAACTAAGGTGAGACATGATACTTATTGCCATTAAATGAAAATGACAACATTCTGCATTTTCAGGTTACACCACTGAAATAACTAGATTATTACACTGTATTACAACTTATCAGAATTTAATACTTATAAGCAAAATGTCAAAGCAGGATATATAATAGCATTAACTGGATGTTGTAATATATCAGAGATCATCATCACATCTTCAATATTACATACATATCAATAAACCATTAGCTCACAACTAGATTATCATATAAGGTATGGCACTCACAACTTGGATATCATAAACAACACACTACAAACAGTTGTGAGACAGGGCTTTTTGTCTTTTTGTTATTTTTGTATTCTTTTTTCTTTTTATAACTCCCCTCCTTCCTTGCTCTCTCTCTATATATATACATATAAATCTATTAACTTCCTAAATATGTTTTGCAACTGTGAGGTATAGCCATGATTGGCCATTTTACTTACTAATTAAAGACTAATTACAGTAACTGCTTGCCATTAGAATACTGCAGCATGAAGTCAATATTAGGACACAGCAGTGTATGGTCACCATTAGCAGACAGGAGTGTGTGGCCACTAGCCCAGTTCACCATCAGATGGCTACTACTTTCTCCACCTCATAGATCAGTTCTTCAAATATTCCGTCCTGTGGATTAGACAATGAAGGTGCAGGGAGTGGTTTGATGAACTGAGGTACTGTTTATCTACCTACTCACCAACCAACATATCATGAATTACCGACTGGAAGTTAAGCCCCAACAAACTAGTCTCAGATCCTAATCTCTACTCACTAATATCTCCTTACTGAAGTAATGAGAGCTGTAGTGTACAAATAAGATATATCGAGTGATGACTCTGTAAACCTGTTTCAGCTCCTGAGAAAAGCATGAACTTATTCTTTCTTATTATCCTGCCTAAGAAAATAAAAACAACATTTAGCAAGAGGAGATGAAAACTTGTAACAAGAAGTTCCAAGTGTGACATGGCCATGATCCAGTTTCAGTATCTGATTAGAACACTTTCACCTCACATGCATCATCATAAGTACCTTTGAGAATGGCATGAATGTCAAACAATCACATCTCATCTTCTATACGAAATCTAAGGCCATGTGCCTTTCTATTATAAAGTCAATATCTTCTAAATTCAAACCAAGATTGAATGATATAGGAAAATGAAACAAACAGAAAATGACTATCTTGATATTTCTTAATGGCTTCTCTAAAATCAAAGACATCTACTTGGAATAGAAAACTGTACTATGCCTGTTCAATTTGAATAATTTTTCTGAAAACTTATATTTCCAACATATACACACAACCACACACACACACCAAGACACACCAGTATATATA
>NC_068982.1:77494649-77494921 GCF_001194135.2 Octopus bimaculoides | reverse complement strand
AATGAATATACATATACATATATATACATATATACACACATACATATATATACATATATATATATATATGTACATATATACATATATATATATATGTACATATATACATATATATATATATGTACATATATACATATATATATATATGTACATGTATATACATATGTACATATATATATACATATACATGCATATATACATGTATAAATGTATATATATGTGTATATATATATATACATATATATACATTTATACATATATATATATATATA
>NC_068982.1:77494370-77494639 GCF_001194135.2 Octopus bimaculoides | reverse complement strand
TATATATATATATATATATATATATATATATATATATACATAGACAAGTAGATATACATATATGTATACATATATGTGCATTTATATATATATATATACAATACATATATACATACACATATGTATACACATATATATGCACACAAATATATACATGCATATATCTATATATGCACATATATATACATACATATATACATATATATATACATGTAATATATATATACATATATATAAACAAACATATATACATATATGTATACATATAT
>NC_068982.1:77494149-77494360 GCF_001194135.2 Octopus bimaculoides | reverse complement strand
TATATATATATATATATATATATATACATATATATACATATATATACATGTATATATATATATACACATATACTCATATTTGTATACATACATATACATACGTATACGTATAATTATGTATACATACACATATATACATATATGTATACATATATAAATATACATATATGTATACATATATAAATATACATATATACATACATATATATAT
>NC_068982.1:77493550-77494049 GCF_001194135.2 Octopus bimaculoides | reverse complement strand
ACCAGGCTCCAATCTGATTTGGCAGAGTTTCTACAGCTGGATGCCACTCCGAGAGTGTAGTGGGTGCTTTTACGTGCCACTGGCATGAATGCCAGTCAAGCAGTACCACTCAAAATGGTTTATTTTACGTGCCACCTGCACAGGAGCCAGTCCAGCTGCATATATGTATATATGTGTGTGTATATATATATATATATATATGCACATGTGTAGATATACGTCTGCCTATTCGAATATATATATAGAGAGGGTGCGGCAGAAGTAATGCCCTTTTGTATTTGAATTTTCTTGTTTCTAATTGAGTTATTTTAATTTACTTCCTAAAACTTGTGTGATTTCTTCTTTCATTAGTTTATTATTCGTTTGTTTAAGTAACGCAATAAGTTTGTATTCAATAAAAAATTATTTAATAAACATTTACATACTATGAAAGTTATTAAATGCATAAAGGGCATTACTACTGTTGCACCCTGTATATATATATATATATATATATATA
>NC_068982.1:77483161-77492154 GCF_001194135.2 Octopus bimaculoides | reverse complement strand
GAGGTCGTTGCCAGTGCCGCCGGACTGGCTCTTGTGCAGGTGGCACATAAAATACACCATTTTGAGCGTGGCCGTTGCCAGTACCACCTGATTGGCCTTCGTGCCGGTGGCGCGTAAAAGCACTCACTACACTCTCGGAGTGGTTGGTGTTAGGAAGGGCATCCAGCTGTAGAAACTCTGCCAAATCAGATTGGAGCCTGGCATAGCCATCTGGTTTGCCAGACCTCAGTCAAATCGTCCAACCCATGCTAGCATGGAAAGCAGACGTTAAACGATAATGATGAGTTTTATGTTTTATATGAAGCAGTGCATCAGTCCAGATGCATTTTCCACTGTTTGAAGCAGTCCTGGAACTCTTGTGAAGTGATGCCTTTTAACACCTCCGTGTTTTTCTTCACCTCTTCCACATCTGCAAAACGCTTTCCTTTAAGGACATTTTTCATTCAGGGGAACAAAAAAAATAGTTCAGGGAGCAAGATCAGGTGATTAGAGAGGCTGGGTAAATGGGGTCATGCCATTTTTGATCAAAAAACTGTCTTACGCTCAAGCCGAGATGCAAAGGTGCATTGTCCTGATGAAATTATCACTCTTGACTTTGCCACTGGTCAGGGTGTTTTTGTCTCACCACCTCTCGCAAACACTTCAGAACTGGCAAGTAAAATGTCTAGTGAACAGTTTGACCAGGAGGAACAAATACTTTGTGGATAGTTCCTTTCGATGAAACAAACCAGTATCGTCTTGACATTGGACTTCACTTGATGCACTTTTTGGGGGCATGGTGGGATTGAATGCTTCCATTGATTTGATTGCAGCCTTGTTTCTGGATTGTAGCTGTAGCACCAGCTTTCATCACCAGTGATGACCTTCAAAAGAAGGTCCAGATCAACTTCCAACTGTTCTTTCAGGTCACGACATGCATTCAGTCGTGACTTCTTTTGATCTTCCATGAGCAAAAGAGGCACAAATTCTGCTGCAATTCTTTTCATTCGCAATTCCTCACTTAAAATTCATTGGCAGGAGCTCTAGGACACACCAGTCATATCAACAAGTCTGTCAATTATTCGGCAATGGTCCTCCAAGATCAGTTCATGAATTTTCGTGATGTTTTCATTCATTTGGGAGGTCAATGGTTGTCCTGAACAAGGTTGGTCCTCAAGCAACAAATGACTATACCTAAAATGTGAAAACCATGTGTAAACTTGTTTTGCTCACGGCAGCATCCTTGTAAGCTGTTTGAAGCATGACAACTGTTTCAGCCACCATTTTCCCCAGCAGAAAACAGAATTTCACAGAAGCATGCTGTTTCTTCATTTCAGCCATTGCAAAAATGAACAAACAGGGGAAAAGCACTGCAAAACAAAGACGCACCATGTAGCAATATGACTCCATCTAACAACAGCAGACTGATGCCTGAGGATAGCATCAAGTGGCTTCTAGAACGTTTCCAGTTACTTTTGGGTACCCCCTCGTAAGTGTGTGATGTGATTTAAGTGTGTGGTGTGAGAGAGATTTCTTAGACAACCTCTTTAACCTGTTATATGATTGAGTGATAACCTCCTCTCATAACCATACTGTGAGTATTAGCTTAGAGAGACTTTACTCCTTAGAGTGAAGATGCAAAAGATATGCATTGATACACACACACATATACACTTTGTTTTCAATTTTGGTTTGTAAGATATTTGATGTGAATTTGTGTTGAAACAAATCTTGTGTGTAGGGAGTGTCATTACACCAGTAAAAATTAAAATAAACACACACACACTGGTTCAGTGCCACATCTTTATTTTAGCAACTAACAACAGTAAATGATAGAACCACAGCACCACTGCCACTACCCATGGGCAGGAGGGCATACATAAGTATAAATCAGTATATATAGAGTAGTATTAGAATGGCAGCAGGATACACAGAAATTCATAAAGATAAATGCATGTAATTATGAACAATTACAGTACACAACCATACATATCAACGCACATGCACACACGTGGAAACACACAGACATGCACAAGTACACACACAAACATACACTTTTCAAAAAACTACAGGCTACACCACACACACACACACACGCATCTATGCACACATACACACGTCAACATACACACACATAAGCATAAGACTTGTTCTCAAACAGACACAAAGGAGACCTTGAAGAGAGAGTGCATGTCATTGATGAGGTTGCGAGTAGCAACAAAAGGACCACAACAGAGAAAAACTAATAAGCAATTGATTGTTCAATCGACATATTAACCATTAGATAGTTAGTTGGTAAAATAAAGATGTGGTATTGAATCAGTGTGTGTGTTAATTTATTTTGGTATAATGATCCTCCCTAGACAACAACAAAATATATATATATATATATATACCAGCATGGTATATATATGATAATGATAATATATAAGATCACTGCATAGTACTATAAAGGTCCCAGCCTCTTTAGCCATAGTATGGACCCAATACTGTAACAGTTTAAGGTTTAAGGGCCAACTGATTTTCAAAAATTTACCAAAAAGCAGATTTACAAGCTGTAGATGTGGATGTGTTCAAAGAATATTTAAACAAATTTTTATTTGATGTAATTGCTGAATTCAGATTATAGCAAGGATATGTAAATGGAGGTGCCAGTGTTCAACTGCCTCATTCATCAAAACTAAACACAGAGAAAAGGCAGTGGAAATGAAACAAAATAAACAGTGTCCAGCATGGGTACAACCTCTGGCTGAAACAGGTTGAGACTGGAAACAGCTTGCTTGTGCAGTCATTTGAATACTCTGCATATCCATAAATGGCATCCATCCCAGTAGATTTCAGGGATCATCAGCAGATGTTGGGCACTTTACTCTTAGTGGTTTCACAGAACACTGGCTGCCTCTCACTGATGTGAGGCCCCCACCTACTGAATCAGCTGACTATTGTTCAATTTCAAGTCCATTTTTGAGATCTTCACCACCATTCAAATTGTGGAATCATGTGGGTCTAACTTGTCATATAGATAAACAGGTATTTGCCTTACACCCACACATCACCTCTCCAACCAGGTTTTATCATACATTTTCAGTTGTATCCAATGACCAGCTCTCTCTCATTTATTGGCTGTATTTCTTTCAAAAAGGTATTTTTCTTGACAATGATTGATGTTAACTGATAGCAGTCACCATCTTAGTCTGATTCCAATAAAACCCCTACATCCAGCTTCTAACGGAAAGTGTACTGCACACCAACCAGCATCTTCAGTCTTCTAGTAGCATCTCATAACACTTGTCTTTTTTATCCTGAGTTGCATCTATATTGTCTTTATGTGGAACAGTTAATTCAACAAGGTGTACTATCTTATGTTTCTCACACCAGATTGCCATGTCTGGCTTCTTCCTTCTTGGTGTTAAAAAGAGGCATTCACACCCTAAACGATTAGCTGCCACCTCTCAAACTCTGTCCCAGTTCTTGCCTTTCACTGCTTTCCCCTGTTTTGGGTAATCATCTTGAACCTGACAAACAAATGTGATTAACTGTTCACTGCCATTCTTTGGTGGGTTTCTTGTTACCATTGATCATTTCTATCATTTTCTTGGCAGTGCTAGAGTAGATTTTGAGAACTTCATTATGTCTCCATGTATACCTTTCCAGTGCCACTGAGCTGTTAGATAGAATATACTTTATTATGCTGACTTTTCCACATCTACATTTGTTATCATTTGCTATTTTCCAGGAAAAAGATTACTAATGATCAATACATCTGAGAAGAGGTCAGTCAGTTCAGATTTGCTGAAGTTAATTATTGACTGGTTTATTGATGAAAGAGGGGAAAATAATATAACAAAGAAAAATTATGTCAATAAACAATAATGTTTTATATCTATTGGTTTGAAATGTAATATGTATATATTTAGTAGCTAACTATGACATATCTTGGCTAGATATGCAAGAGTAGGGTAAAATATGAACATGTGAAATACTTAAATGAAAGTATGCCTTACCTTGTCTGTTCTCACCTTCATTGCTTGAGGATCTGTGACTGTAGATGCATGCACCAGCTCTCTTTCCATTGTAAGAAATATCTTTCTTTATTCAACCTTTAGGTTAAATAACTAATTCCTCACATCAAACTTTAAGGAAAAATTTAAGAACGGATAACGCAGTCTCTAAACCAGAAACATAACAATATTTATTTATATAGTTATTCAAACAGCATGGATATTCGGCAGTTCTTGTCGGTATATTCATACAGCATTGGTTATTCGGCTGTTGGTCGTTTCATCACTTGTCCGCTGTCCTCGTCACGAGTGTGTTGGGTCTCGAAGAGAGTGATACAAAACACGTCCTTCGTCCACGAAGTTGTTGACGCAAGAGGAAGATAAAACGCGGGAAAATGTTGAGAGAGTCGAACTACGCATGCGCATGGGACTCTTCCTGTGTTCCTTCCGGAACTAGTCCCTGCGCATGCGTGGATGAAAACGCAGCAATGGCGACTGTATTTTGGCGCCAAATGACGTCACTACACCATTAATTCCTGCTTCTGGCCATGGTTGTGCATTCAGCTAGAGGTCTTCCAGACCATTCTTTGATGTGGTCTGGCCAGCATCTTCTCAGTTTCCTCTTTCTTTGTTTTCCATTGGCTCTTTCCTCTAGAATATGTGTGCTGAGGTTCTGAGCCCCAAAGTACTGCAGCTTTCTCTTCCTGTTCCTATTTCCTCAAGTACAGACTCATTCAATGGTCAGCCCAGCTGATCCTCAGTACTCTTCAGTAACATGTTGTTTCAAATGCTTTGAGCTTGGTTGGGTCATTTGCTCCTAGGCTCAAGCTTTCACATCCAGTACAACAGATCAAACTAGTATCTTCAGGATTTTTAATTTGATGTTCATGTTAAAAGTTGTCTTTCCAGATTGTATTAAGTGATTTTTGAGGCTGATCTTGCTGCCCCAAGCCATGCTCTTATTTCCTGGCCTCTGTCTCCTGACTCATCTATGATAGCACTGTTATTTGAACTTGGTAACTAGTTCAAAGGTAACTCCTTGGCATTGGATGATAAGTTGTTCTGGTGTTTTTGTCTCTGCCATGACTTATAAAAATAAGTCTTATGGTTTTATGGTCTCATTAAACAAATCAGAAAGTGTGATAGAGAGAGCAATAACAGATAATTTACCATACTATCAATAATTTTAATATATTAAAGCTACTTAAGCAGGTTCATTAGGGTATTGTTTAATAAACTACACATTATAGAAAAAAGATAAACATTATAAAGTTAAAAGATGTACTTTAAAATTCCAATGGAGTACGCTCTTGTAATACACAAAGAAATGTATTGTATTTTTCCAGATAAGAGTTCCTATCTTAGAATTGGTAGGATATATGTTAGCAAGTTTATAATTGAGAAATATTTGTGTAAGCATAAAAAGGATGATTACCCTGTCTGATGCACAGTAACATAGTCTAAATAAATTACTGCTGAGAGTTAACTTCAAACATTGATACAAGTAAAGTTATGTGGTACAACAACAGTGACCATACAATAACAGCCATATCATATATTCTTCTAGTCTATCATCTAGCAAGCTCTCTTTTAATCCTTTATCATTCAGATTATTCTGTCAAATATAATGCTTATTTATTCACATTATTTTGAATTAATCTCATAGCTTTGAGATTTCAATATGATTGTTTATTTTTAGAATGACAATGTAGCATAGGTGTGAGAAGCTGGATCTGACCAGTTTGAATAAAAAACAGACAGAATATTTGGGCCAGATACGGCTGGTTTGAATACTTAAGGATTAAATCTTTTCTTTTTTTCCAATGATAAGAGTCAAAAACAACTCAAAATGCAAACTACCCATCTTCCATTTACAAAGGTGGGCTGAAAAGTTCATAAGCAGGCTATGAAAGAGTGATGCTAGAGCTATGAAATATTGCATGTATTAATTTCAACCTTTCTTATTAAAAACTACATTGTTTCTTTCCAAGTAAATTGACATCTGACTGTTCAAAGACTTCAAATGTAGCTAGGAGCAACTTCTCTTGAAAATTAGCAAAATTTGGCATCATAGTGTTATCAAGTATTGACAAAAAAAACATGTTTAACCTCCAAGGACATTCATGCTCACATGGTTCTTACATTAGAGGATGACACTCCAGCTTTATTAACAATGCAGAAATGGACAGCTGAATTTAGGAGGGAAAAAGAGAGTATTGAAGACAACTCAAGGTCACCACCTAGGAAAACATTTGATCATGTTCACCACATGGTGATAGATGAGAGGCGATTGACTATAAATCAAATAGCCTATGCTATTAGCATATCCCATAAGAGAATTGCGAATATTTTGTACGATGAACTTGGTATGACAAAGGTTTCTGTTCAGTGGGTTCCACGTCTTCTGACATCTGATCAAAAGCAAACCAGGCTGATCACATCACAGGAAAATCTGATGGTGTTTCAGGCAGATTTAGCTGATTTCCTAACCCAAGAGAGCCAGAGACAAAGAGACAATCCATGTTGTGAGAACACCCCTCCTGACTTGCTCTAAAGAAAACCAAGGTTGTTTCATCTACAGAGAAGGTAATAACCTCAGTTTTTTGGAATGCAGAAGGCATTGCTTCAAAAGGGTCACACTATCAGTGAAGATCACCATGCCAACTTGCTGAATCAGTTACAAAAGGCTATCAAGGCCACTCTCTGCTTGACTGACACTTTATTCCACCCATAGATCCAGTCTATGGCTTACAACTGTTAGTTATGTAAAAATACTCAGCAGACAATAATTATAATATCATAAAACTATGTATTTACCTCTTCAGCAATACATCTGCTCTTGTCTCTCTATCATACTTTCACCTCCCTCAGTATTATACTCCCACTCAATCAAGGGATCTTATCTTGCAAATATTTGATAACCCCCACCCCACCAGTGTTAGTGCCATGAAAAATGCACTCAGTACACTCTGTAAACTGACTAGAGCATCCAGCCATAAAAAGTATGTCAAAGCAGGCAGTGGAGCTCAATGCAGCCCTCTGGCTCATGAATTCATGTCAAACTGTCCAACCCATACCAACATAAGAAAAATGATGTTAATGATGATGATGATTCTCTACTTCTTCCCTCTCTCATCATATACATTGTTTGAACATTGCTTTTAGGTAGACAGATATTTCAGTTTAGAAACCTTCTTATCCCAGTTTATCTTCTTTATCCAAGTTCACCAAGCTTATATCCTACAGTCATTAACTATCACTTGATGGTAACTGAACATTCTTTACTGGGGAAGGAGTATTCACAACCTCTGGTTGATTGTCACATTTCTTGTGAATATGACACCTTCCTGGCTCACATGTTTATTTTGGTGATAGACAATTGGCTTCCTGAAATTTGTATTGCAAATGGTTAAGTCAAATGTGTCATGAGAATTCTAAGAACATTAATCCATCTCCATTCTTTGTACCATGATCCTACCTTCCATCATCATCAAAATTACCATCTTTATGTTTGTCCACTAGAGTCACCAGTTGTAATAACAGGGTTGATATTATCTTCAAGAGGACCTTATAGAAATTGTGCTCTGCTCATCTGCTACTCCTCACTATCATTATAAAGACAGAACAGTTATCACGACACAACTGAGTTGAATTATTCTGTCAACACACTAACCTAAATCCTACAACTGAAAAAAAGAGATTTTCCACTGATGTCAGTATAGTACCGCTTAATGTCTATCTGTTCCTGAAACAAAAAAACAGGTCATCTTACCACTTCAGTATAGTCAGTGAGGAGGGGTGGTCATACTTGGCTGTCCCACTGTTGTGTATAGTTCTAACAGTGTTAATCCTGCTGACATAAGTGGATGGGTTTTACAGCTCGATACCCTTCCGTTTCTACTATATAACATATATAGGTTGATCCAAGAGAGGCTGTTTGCTATGGCTAAAGTCTGGACTCAAGTCTTCCCACTATTCTGTACTGGTGTTCTTTCAGTGCGTGCACAGACACAGGTATCACTGTGTGGTTAAGATCACTTTACAACCACATGGTTTAGAGTTCAGTCCCATTGAGTGACACCAAGCAACTGTCTTCTACTATAACCCCAAACCAACTAATGCCCTGTAAGTGAATTTGGTAAGCTATAGGAAGCCCATCAAATATGTACATATTTGTGTGTGTGCGCTTGCATGAATGTTCATGAAAGCTGACATTCAACAGTTTTGGTTGTCACTACCCAAGTGAAACAATAATGTGATGTTTACATTCCATGTTGACATTATGATTGATCGTTGTATGTCTTCAAAGACCTGTAGAAAAAAAAATAAAGCCTTTTATATGAAAATCAGTTACTGCTTGTGACAGTAAAAACCATCATGTTGTAAATCTGGGAAAAAACACCAATACAGAGTAGAGGAGAGACTTGAGTCCAGGAAAACAGCCACTCCTGTACCAGTGGTAGGATAAAGTACATCCTGTGCATGTTGTAATGTGCTTGGCAGTAGGAAGGCCTTCCAACCATAAATTCTGCCATTCTGCCTCAAATAAATCTCACCTAACCCATACTAGCTTGGGAAAACAGACATTAAGTAAACAAACTATACATATATAATATTCTTTTACTTGTTTCAGTCATTTGACTATGGCCATGCTGGAGCACCACTTTGAAGGATTTTAGTCAAACAAATTGACCTCAGGAGTTTTTTTTAAGCCTTGTACTTATTCTATTGGTCTCTGAACTGCTAAGTTATGGGGATGTAAACACACCAACACTTGTTGTCAAGCAGTGATGTGGGGGGACAAAAACAGGCACAAAGACACATACACATATATGATGAGCTTCTTTCAGTTTCCATCAACCAAATCTACTCACAAAGCATTTGTGTATACACACACACACAGATATATATATATATATATATATATGTATTAAGTTAGACATGGCCTGGACCAATCTTTGGTCGAAACAAATCTAAGTTTATATATATATATATATATATATATATATATAT
>NC_068982.1:77479734-77483077 GCF_001194135.2 Octopus bimaculoides | reverse complement strand
ATACACCAAGTTAAAAAAATCTTTTGTAGACTTCCTGTTGGCATGCCTCTTCATTTATATCTTGTTCAGCAGTATGTGTGTGTAAATGCTGTCACATTTACTGACTGTTCTTAAATTTTTCACAAGACTGTGTCAGCCTTACTTTTGACAGACTACATTACCAGTAGTTGATGTAATATTCAATGACAACAGTTATCCTAAAATTATTCATAAACATGTCATGTCTTAGGTCCTGAACTAACAATGTAGTTGTAAGGGTGTCGTGACACACTGTACACTGGTTTTCTTCATGTCAAGACAATGTGCCACAGTTTGGGATTCCACTTACAATTCGTCTGTCTGTTCTTTGATGTTGTCCATCCATCATTTCCTCTGTCCACCTTTATTTCTTTCTCCTTTTACAGTTCCTTGAAAAACGGCTTTTGCAAGGTCATGAGATCTTGGTATATAGCCATACAATCTTGTCATCTCTGCTTCCTTTTTCTTCTTTGTTGTGAGATCTTCAAGGGAGCCAATATGATGCAGAGTGGTTTTGCAAAGCTGCTTATACATGATGTTGCTTAAGTGGGAAATGATTTTAATGTTGAAGTAGCATCTCATTTCCAGGCCTTGTGAGAGAATTTGGTAGATGGAAACTGTGGAAACTCATTCTGTGTGTGTGTATAGATTATCATTTAACATCCATGGTCCATGTGGGCATAGGTTGGACAGTTTAACAGGATCAAGTTCAATGATTGCATCTTGCTCCAATGTTTGTTTCAGTGTGGTTTCTAAAGCCAGCCACTTTACAAGGTATTCTGGGTGCTTTTTTTCTTAGCACCAGCAAGCCTGCAAGACTAAGCTGCATAGTGAATGGAGTTACAATAGAGAAGTAAGCATTGTACCAAGGTGTCTCACAGTGGGACTGAACTTAAAAGCACGTTTGCAATGCAAACTGCTTAGCCACAACAGGCACAGGTATGGCTGTGTGGTTAAGCTGCTTGCTTCCCAACCATATGGACTTGGGTTCAGTCATGTTGTGTGGCACTTTTAGGTAAGTGTTTTCTTCTTGTGAGTGAATTTGGTGGATGAAAACTAAAATAAGCCCACCATATACAAGGGGTCACTCAAAAGAAACCAGAATTTTGCAATATTATTGTATTCACAGTTTTACATGTTTACACTTTTATCGCTTTCAAAATATTCTCTCTGAAACAATGCTTCAGTCCAGACATGTTTTCCACTGTTGGAAGCAGTGCTGAAACTCTTGTAAAGCAATGCTTTTTAACACCTCTGTTGTTTTTTTCATCACCTCTTCCAAATTTGCAAATTCCATAGCAACCAGCTTTTGTCACCAGTGAAGACCTTAAAAAAAAAGGTCCAGATCAACCTCCAACTGTTCTTTCAGTTCACAGCATGCATTCAGTCGTGACTACTTCTGATCTTCTGTGAGCAAGCGAGGCACAAATTTTGCAGCAACTCTCTTCATTTTTGCAATTCCTCACTCAAAATTCGTTGACAGGAGCTCCAGGACACACCAGTCCTATCAACAAGTTCGTCAACCGTTTAGTGATGGTCCTCCAAGATCAGTTCATGAATTTTCATGATATTTCCATTCATTCAGGAGTTCAATGGTCGGTCTGAACGAGGTTGGTTCTCAAGTGACAAGTGACCGTTCCTAAAGCATGAAAACCTTATAAACTTGTGTTTTGCTCATGGCTGGCAGTGTCTTTGTAAGCTATTAGAAGCATGACAACTGTTTCGGCCGCCATTTTCCCCAGCAGAAAACAAAATTTCATGGAAGAACGCTTCATTTCAGCCATCACAAAAATTGACAGACAGGGGAGAAGCACTGCAAAACAAAGATGCACCATGTGGCAGTATGACCTCACCAGACAACACCAGTTGGCAGACTGATGCCTGAGGGTCACATCAAGTTGCTTCTAACAGCAGGCTTGTCCCACAAAGAACGCTTCCAGTTACTATTGGGTACAGCCTCGTATGTGTGTGTGTGTGTGTATACCCTTGTTTAGACATCATATTGTTGTAAATGAGCATCATGACACTAGCAAGGATGTTTATTTCCCTGTTTTCCATTGAAAACATGTCAAACTATGGGGAAATATTACTTTGCTTGAAAACAGGTGAGGGTTGGTGACACGAAAAGCATCTGACTGTAGAAAAATGCTTCAACAAATTCCATCTAACCCATGCAAGTATGGAAAAGTTGACGCAAAACAATGAGGACGATGATAGTGATAGAAATGCTATTGGTGATGAGGATGATGTGGTGGTAGTGACGATGATGGTGGTGGTTGTGATGATAGTGATGAGGTCCACCACCAAGATAAAAAAAAAATTTTATGCAAATTCTATTTTGTGTCTCTTTAAAGAGCAAAATGAGACCCTTAAAACTTTACAAATATTTTGGGGGAAGGGTGAAGTAGGGGCTGATACTTGCCAGTTTAGGAGCTGCTGTTCAACGAAGTTCAAGGCTTAAAAGTCAACTTGGTAAAAAACAAACTATAATGCAAACTTATAGGAGAACAACTATGAAGAGAGCATACTCAATAGTAGAAAGGTTGTTGGAAAGAACTCAATGAGTGAAAACAAGACAGTGGGATTTCAGGCAGGCTGAAGAAGAAACATATCTTAAGATGTGACAGATGTGATAAAGTATTTAACAGGAGGACCTCCAGAAAATGAAATCCCTGAACTCACTGATTGTTTCTGAAACCCAGAACTTGAGGTAGATGTAGCGAAAGTAGAGAGAATAAAGGAAGGGATAGAATAAGTTTGACCCTTTTGATACCAACCCACCTGGGATCACTACTGGTTCAATGACACAAACTTCCTATTTTAAAATGATTTAAATTAATACTTGCCATCAAATCTTCATGTTAATTTATGCTCCAAACATCAGCTTAACCGTTTAGCATTCACATTACTCTGTCAAACGTAATGTTCATTCATTTACATTGACGAAATAGAAGGGGATATAGCATCATACAACGTGGAAGACAATTGGAGATTTCTGCAGGACAACCTGTTGAAAGCCACCGACCAGATCTGTGGCTGGTGTAAGGTCCCCTCTCGACCCAGAGTAACGCGGTGGTGGAACAAGGAGGTAGACAGGGCTATTAGACAAAAGAAACAGGCTTGGAAGGACTGGAAGAACGGGTAGCAGGGAATTGTACCAATGTGCCAGAAGGGAGGCTAGGCGACAGGTTTATTTAGCCAGAGGGGAAGCAGATAAGAAAAGATTTGCCAATGTTCTGCGCCGTGAGGACCAAAGACTCGAGGTATTTCGTGTTGCAAGACAGTGTAGGAGAGAAAATAGTGATGTCGTAGGAGAGAAATGTGT
>NC_068982.1:77461907-77477676 GCF_001194135.2 Octopus bimaculoides | reverse complement strand
CGTAGGATTTTCGAGCGAGATCGTTGCCAGTGCCCCTGGACTGGCTCTTGTGCGGGTGGCACATAAAAGACACCATTTCGAGTGTGGCCGTTACCAGTATCGCCTGACTGGCCTTCGTGTGGGTGACACGTAAAAGCACCTACTACACTCTCTGAGTGGTTGGCGTTAGGAAGGGCATCCAGCTGTAGAAACTCTGCCAAATTTAGATTGGAGCCTGGTGTTGCCATCCGGTTTCACCAGTCCTCAGTCAAATCGTCCAACCCATGCTAGCATGGAAAGCGGACATTAAACGATGATGATGATGATGATGATGATTTAATGGAAACAAAAGTAGTTTCCACAGAAAAATATGGTAACAAAACAGTTAATAATAAAAATATGATCTAAGAAAGCTAACAGCATAGGAAAAGGCTAAAGAAAAGAGGATGATGACAGACATTATAAATGTCTATGTCATCATCATGGCAACTACTGCAGTATAGTTTGTTCTAACATAATATCCACAATTTAGTGAAGATAAATATTATCTCCTGGTATTAATACTGCCTCTGCTGCTAATAAATATTTCTTAACAAGTCCATTTGCTAATTGCGACTAGCACCTGTTCTGGCACTGTTATTCTTTATATTGCTGGTGGAGACAAAATGCTGCTACCTGTAGTGGTCACGCATCCATCATTGACAAGATCAAAGAAGGTGGAAACCACGTGATCTGGCGGGAATATATTTCCCCACTAGTGACGTAAACAAGAGTGTACCAAAAGCCTATATGAGAGTTTCTTTTATGACATCTACCATGGTATAATTTGTTCTAACAGACCATCCACATTTAAGTGGGGATAAATATTATTTCTCAGTATTAATACTGTTATGTAAAATTAACTGTAAAAAAAACAAAAAACATACAAATGAACACAGGTATGGGCATGTGACCATACCTGTTCATTTCTCAACCACATGGTTTCAGGTTCAGTCTCCAATGTGTGACACTCTGGGCAAGTGTCTCCTATTATAGCTTTAGATCAACTAAGTGGGGTGGTTGGTTATTTGTGTCTCCTTGTCTTGACATTGTGATAATCATAAATGAGCAGCATTATCATACAAGTCGTATCCTTCATTTCTAATGTACCCTGAAATCACGACTATCCATAGGAAAAATATGTTGCTTGGAAACAGGAGAAGGTAGGCAATAGAAAAGGCATCTGGCTTGAAGAAATCTATCTTCACCAATTCCAACTACTTCATGCAAGCTTGAAAAAATCTAAGTTAAAACAATGATGATGATGGAATCACATGGTACTGTAGATATAACAATTCAACTGCTGATTAAATGGAAGAGAAAAGAATTAAGCAGAATTCTCACTCTTTTCTATTAACTTGGATATACACAACAAAGAGAACCCAAAGAAAATTTTTTTCCCTTTCAAGTAAGAAATAACAAAAAAATAGGACAAAAATAGCATTAACCCTATGGGTATCAATTCATCTGAGGTCACCTCTGGGTCCCATGACACAGACTTGCTGTTAAAACCTTCCATCAAAATTTCATGTTAATTTAAGTTCCAAACATTACCTTAATAATAAATTATTTTATTAAATTCTTCATTATTTTCAAAAATAATTGAAAGAAAGTCAGTGTATCTCATCAGAAATAATGGTAAGTTAAAGTGATCTAAATTAAAAACCTATCAAAATTTCATGTTAATTAAGTTCCATACATTAATGTTATTTTAATTCTTAATTATTCAAAAATTTTAACTGAAATAAAAGGAATGTATTTCATCAGAAATATGGTAAGAAGAAAGGAAAAATAATGCAATTTTGAGAAAAGTAGGTTTTTATTCATCCCACCATGGTTCGCTTTCTTCCTCTTAATCGCACTTCTTCCAGTTTTAGTAATACATCTGCATAACCAGCCTCATTACCTATTTTATAACCATTAAGTATATCAGTAAACACCTGTTCAGTGTTAGGATGGGTACTTAACAATGCTCGTTCAAGAACATATAAATCCACTCCTTTGTCTTCAGCATTATTCTCAAAATGGCTCAAACCAAAATCAATGAATACAAGATCCAAATTGGCTGGATCTCCTCGTACCAATACATTAGATGTGGTTAAGTCCCCATGAATGAGGTTATTCTGGTGCATCTTACCAACCATTTCACCCATCTTCAGTACCAGTGGACTGAGCTGACTTGCACACTGCATCACACCATTCTGTTGCTGACAGTTTCTTATGTAGTCTTTCATTGTCAAAGAATTGAGGATTTTCTCCATATAAATACAGCCATTCTCTAAGTTGGTAAAGAACACAACTGGGGCAGGAATTCCTGAAAATAATAACAAGTAATGATAATAACAAGTAATGTGATTGCAGTAGTAGAAGTAATGGTGGTAGAATTAGTGATGGAAGTATTAGTGGTGGTAAAATAAGAGAGTTGCCATTAGCATAGAATCTCATCCCCACAAACACACCATATCCACTGGTTTTAACTTCAAGTGAACCCACTAACCAGAAGTCCACAGTATACATAGATTAGCAGTGGGCCTATACCCTAGGATGGCACTCCAGCTACACTTGCAGGTTAACATTACATATCCATTCTATAGGGCTACTACTATTTCTATCAATGTATCGCCCATGCAAACATGTATTCTAGCCGATGTATATATATAATACAATGGTGTCTACTAAATAGGTAAGCTTTTACTCATCTAAATTCTACAATCATAAGTCCACTCTCAAACAGAATACTCAGTTATTTTTTCTATCCAAACTACAATAGCCACTACTTCTCTGAAAATGTAAATTCTAAACCCTACTCCCATACTCACTATCATTATCCTTTAATGCCCATTTTTCCATGCTTGCATGGCTCTACAGGCTTATTGAGGCAGATTTTCTATGGCTAAATGTCCTTCTGGTTGCCAGTCCTCACCTGTTTCCAAATGAGATTATTTTTGCCATAGCATGTATTTTTACAGTAAATTGGAAATGAATGACACTGTTTTTATGACAGTCACAAACTCATTTACAACTATCACATGATGTCAAAACAAAAAGACATGAACATACATACACACACACACATATATATATATATACATATATATACATACAGGGTGCGATAAATATATTGTTGTCTCAATTAGGCAAAGATGAAAATAACACTGACATCTCATTTTAACAGATATATTTACCAAAATTACATACGAAATATCTTGAAATACTAAAGAGTAAATTCATTCAATAAAATTGTCATTGGCTTCAACCATAGCCTCTTTTTTTTTAAGTTGCTGAATGCAGCCATAATCCTTGCCATCAATTTATCTTTGGTGTTACAGGGAGTTTTGTTGGTCTCTTGCTCAACTATGCCCCACACATAATAATCAAAGGAGTTGCAGTCTGGAGAGTTAGGTGGTCAGGTGTTAGGGGTGATGTGGTTGCAGAAATTGTCTGACAGCCATGTCTTGGTTCTCCGGCTTGGTGCAGAGTCCTGGTGCCAGACATAAAGTCTTCCAGCAGCCACCCTCTTGACTCAGGGCAGCACTATCTCTCCAGGCACTTGAGGTGAATGGGAAGATGAATGGAAGCATAATGTTGCCATCGCTGGTGATCACTCCAAACACCATGATGTTGACTGGATGTTTGATTTTCATCACTCTTGGTACATGTTTTAGGGACACAGCAAGCCAACAGTTGTTCTGTATGTTTATTATTTGTTCATACTGGAGCTTCTGGCCTGAATGCCAAGCAATACAGCATGTCATTTCCAAATTTCTAGCAGAGTGAATTGTATCAGGGTGCTGTTTTTCTCACAGTGCCCAACTGACCCTACTATACTATGTAGTCGACAAAATCAAAAACAATGCACATGAGCATAAGTGAAAATATAAAATGACGACAATTTACCCATCGCACCCTGTATATATATCATCATCATTTAACGTATGCCTTCCATGCTGGCATAAGTTAGATGGTTTGACAGAGGCTGGCCAAGCAGAAGACTGCATTAGACTTCTGTCTCTATCTTGGCATGGCTTTTATGTCTGTATGCCCTTCCTAACACCAACCACCCACAGAGTGCTTTTTATGTGGCACCAGTACAGGTGAAGTCAGTTTTTGCGATGGTTTTAACAGCTGGATGCCCTTTCAAATGCCAACCACTTTAGTGTGGACTGGATGCTTTTTACGTGACACCAGCACCAGCAGGGTCACCAAGTAACTTACAAGACAAGGAGTTTTTGAGAGGGGAGGGAGCAGTGGAGGTGATCTTTTGCCAAATGATGAAGGGTTACAGGGTGACAGAGAAGCAGAAACAGGTGTCTTGTTATAGAGGAGGTACAATGGTTACTCAGCAAGAGAGAGGGAGAGGAAGAAAGAGAGAGTGAGGTAACAAGAAAGAGGACAAACACGTCAGCCCAGGACTACAGCAGAAGACTCTTGCTCAAGATGCAGGACTGAACCTGAAACCATGTGGATGAGAAGCAAACTTCTTTACACACCCATGCCTGTGCCTCACTGTATTAAAGTAACCAAATAGATATGACAGTGAAAAGGTAACTCAATGGTCTTGAGTTCAAATGTTCTGTAGGTGTTTTGGTGTCTGCTTAGACTAGGTTTTACAAAATCCATACTAAAATTTGGAGCTTCTTGAAAAATGTCTTATTCATAATTTGATTATTCACAAATATAATTAATAAAAGAAAGTAAACAATATATATTTTTTTTTTGTCAAGAATTTTTGTTTGATATCCAATGTTACACAAAGTGAGAAAAACGCCTGTTTAGACATACGTTTGGTGCTCTTACAGACTGTCGCAATATGCGAGGTAACTCAGCATAAATTATTCATCCAGAAGGGACACGATATATATTTATATATATATACGGTAATCATTTATGGGCTATTTTTAAAAAGTAAATAAAAATTAAAGGAGAGGTAAATAAGTCACCTCTCTGTTAACGTAGACACAGGATATAGCAACCAAAAAGTGAACAAATCGTTTCGCTCTAAGTGTTGGGAATAGAGAAAGTGGATGCGTGTTAATCGAAAATTATGACGTCAATTTGGAATGTCAGATAATTTGTTCGTGTTATATTTACACGAATTTATATGGAGGAATTCTGTACCGAAGAGCAAGATATTTGTTCACTTTTTGATTGCTATATTCAGTGACAGTAAGTTGAGTTATCTCCCCTTGTTGTTATTTCCCTTTTAATTCTTATTTACTTTTTTAATTCTCTCATACTGAAGGGTTACCGAAATTGTATGGTTATAATTGTTACTGCTACTGCTATTTCTACGATAGTGAAGGCGCGTTGGCCTAGTTGTTAGGGTTCTGAGCTCACTATCTTAAGTCGTGGATTCGGTAGTGTTACTAGCTTCGGTAGTGTTACTTTAAAAAAAAAATTATAAATACCTTCGTAACCAACACCATCTAAAATGTAACTCTGGAAAAGTTCATTTTTATGTCAGTCATGGAGGAAACGATACTTCTGCAGTTATTATATATAAGCGTGCGTATTTCCAGTACTTTAACTGTAGTTATAATATATCAGCCTAGTTTAATTTGTTACGAATCAAAATAAAAATGAAACCTACCATTCATGCGACATCGAAGCATAGCTCGCACTTCCGACTTTAATCGTTGTTGGGTTAAACTTTTATCAAGTGTAGGATGTCTGTAGGATTTCTGGAATCGTTCTTTTATAATACATGGTCGCTCGTAAAATAGAGACTCATACAGTTTAGCTTCGGCACCTTGTTTTACCAAAGTACCAAGTTCTCCGTTCAATACCATGCTTCGAACAAATCCAGTTAATGGTGACAGGTGAAAATGTGTCCCTTTATTAATTTTATAGTCAACATTAGTTACCTCCCCTGGAAAATATTCTTCCTTGCAACCCGAATCGAAAAATCATTTTTTAGTTGATGGGTACGATTATATTATCTAGTGCTGTGGTTCTCAACTAGGGTTCATATAAGATTTGGGGGTGGGGCACACAAGCAAAATTGTAAATTCGAGATCAATAGTAGTATATTATGGGACGATGAAAAAAATTTTGATTGCAAGGAACAGTGAAATTTCTTTCTATAACGTTTTACATAGTTCGGCTTGCATAAGTTGATGTGTGAAAAAAATAATAGGAATTTTGAAAGAAGTTTCTATAGAATTAGTTTTTAAACATCAAATAGCTATGGGGCCCACTAGAATAAAATAGAAATCAAAATGGTCCATCATCCTCATTTAATGTCCATTGTCCACTCTGGCATTGGTTGGACGGTTTGACCAAGGTTGTTCCAAACATTACCTTAATAATAAATTATTTTATTAAATTTTTCATTATTTTCAAAAATAATTGAAAGAAAGTCAGTGTATCTCATCAGAAATAATGGTAACAAAAGAGTTAAAGTGATCTAAATTAAAATCCTATCAAAATTTCATGCTAATTAAGTTCCATACATCAGCTTAATGTTATTTTAATTCTTCTCCAGTCTGATTTGGCAAGGTTTCTATGGCTTCCTAACACCAACCACTCCAAGAGTGTAATGAATACTTTAATATTCCACTGGCACGAGTGCCAGTTGCGTGACATCAGTATCTGCCACGACTACAATTTCACTTGGCTTGATGGGTCGTCTCAAGCACAGTATATTACCAAAGGTCTCGACTATTTGTCATTGCCTCCATGAGGCCCAACATTCAAAAGGTGCTTTTTACATGTCACTGGCACAGGTGCCAGTTGTGCAACACCAGCATTGGCCACATTGGCCCTGTGAGGCCCAACACTCAAAAGGTGCTTTTTATATGCCAGCGGCACAGGTGCCAGTTGCCTCCATGAAGCCCAATACTTGAAAGGTGTTTTTTATGTGCCATTTATGTGAGACCAGCATCAGCCACAAATTTGGCTTGACATAGATAAAAAATTGTTGAGAACCAGATCTAATGTCCTTTCCATAAAATGATATAGTATGATTTGGTTTTCTAGCTGTATTTTTTCAGTTGTTGTCTAGCCCCAGGATAGCTTTGATCATGCAAACCTAGGACTACATTGGTCAATGTTATTTTTTAAGATGCTAAGGTGTGAGATGAAGATCATTTGAATGCTATTTCTAATAAGTTGACCAACCATATAAAAACTCGTTTTTTTTCTTCTCAATTTTTGTCCAAGGTGTTGATAAAGACTTCTTTTGGCAAACCATGAGATTTAAGCAGGTAATAAAAGACCTCATCGATCGAAGATGTTGCTTCAGCTACATTTCTACTGGATTTTACTCATTTGTTATGTCAATTGGATTGTGGCCAGACTAAGGCACCACTTTCAGCATATTAACTCCAGTATTTATTTCAGTTTGATATATATTTCATCACTCACTTGGCAAACAACTAAGTTCTCCTTTTTTTTTTTATACATAAAAGGTGAAAAGAAACTTGATCCACCACTATGCACACACACATCTTCTGTGCAGTTTCTGTCAACCAAAAATTCCATAGGGAAGAGGTTGAAAATGATGATACCTACCTACTCGTCCTTCAACCCTCAGCTAAGTTTTGACAGGTCTACTTCGCCTTCCATGCCTCCACTAAGGCTTCTATTCGAGACAGGCTTTATCTAGTCTCTTCATTGGCATCCGTCACACATGACCGAACGTCTTATGTCGCCCCACAGTGATGGTATTACATAGGTTACTCAGACCTTTACATGGCTAATTCATTCAGAAATGACTCTAAAAATGTTGCCAGATGTTTGTACAGAGTCATGAAAGAACTAAAAAGAGCAAGAAGTAATTTATATGAAACAAGATAAAAGGTAAGTTATAAACATAACCAAATGTTTCAGACATACTCTTCACAACCACATGGTTTGTGAATTATTCCCATTGCATATCTTGATAAAGTGTCTCACACAAACTATTTCTTGCTCCTGTCTGCTCTTTCATGATTCTCCACAGACATCTGGTGGCATTTTTTACTGTCACTTCTGCTGAATGAAGAAGTCATATAAAGAGCTGAGTTGAGTAACCTACAAGGACAGAAAGAGTAGCTTGACAGGAAATACATGGTTACACCTTTTGGAAAAAGGAGAGAACAACAGATGTCATGGTATATCCTCAGTTTACCCCACCACCATTGTCTCTCTTTTCAAACTGGAGTAACTATGTATCGCTCCTACAGCAAGACATCTGTTTTTGTCTTATCGAACTTTAATTTCTTGTCACCTGGAACAAAGCAACCTCCCTAAATACTAAACTAGTTGGGGAGTCTTGTCTTGCGACTTACTTGGTGACTTCACTAGTGTTGATGCCTTGTAAAAAACACCCACTATATTCTGTAAAAGCATTAGGAAAGGCGTCCAGTTGTAGAAACCATGCCAAACCAGCCACTGGTGCTTGATGCACTCCTCTGGCATGCCGGCTCGTGACAAACCATCAAACCTATGCCAGCATTAAAATCATTAAATGATGATGGTGTAGAAATACTGCCAAATCAGATTGGAGCCTGGTGTGGCCATCTGGTTCAACAGTCCTCAGTCAAATCGTCCAACCCATGCTAGCATGGAAAGCGGACGTTAAACGATGATGATGATGATGATGATGAAGATACTGCAACCACCTGCCTAACTTCAAGAGCTAATAAATATAAAAACAAGAGTATCTTTTATCTTTTACTTATTTCAATCATTAGACTGCAACCATACTGGGGCACTGCTTTGAAAAATTTTTAGTCTAATAAACTGACCATAGTACTTATTTATTTTTAAAGCCTGGTACTTATTCTATCAATCAATTTGCTAAACCACTAAGTCATGGGGACGTAAACACACCAACACTGGTTGTCAAGTAGTGCTGGAGGACAAACACACACACACACACACAAACACATACATATGTGATGGGCTTCTTTCAGTATCCATCTACCAAAATCCACTCACAAGGCTTTGGTCAGTCTGAGGCTTTAGTCGAAGACACTTGCCCAAGGTGCCACAGAGTGGGACTGAACCTAGAATCATCATCATCATCATCATCATCATCGTTTAACGTCCGCTTTCCATGCTAGCATGGGTTGGACGATTTGACTGAGGACTGGTGAAACTGGATGGCAACACCAGGCTCCAATCTGATTTGGCAGAGTTTCTACAGCTGGATGCTCTTCCTAACACCAACCACTCAGAGAGTGTGGTGGGTGCTTTTACATGTCACCCGCATGAAGACCAGTCAGGTGGTACTGGCAAGAATCATATGGTTGGGAAATAATCATACAGCTACACCTGTGACTAGGACATGTGAACCAAACGGTTCACATATCATGTTGAGATCACAATCATAAGAAGAGGTTGATTCCTGGAATGAGCAATGCATTGTATCTTTGAGCATATTTTTCCAGGTTACTTGACTGAAAATTAATACCAGTTGAGTACTGGTGCAGCTGTCCCTTGTTTGGTCTAGTTGTCACATCCCTTATGCTGAGTCAAAGGGTGAAAGAGTCAAGACTACAAAGGTACCTAAAACAATCAATAAAACCATGGTACATGTTATCCTGCCATACTCATTTGCAAGAGATGATTAAGGTCTTTTTTAAATGTCTGATGCCTAGTGATTACTCTTGTTGCTATATACAAATAGAGAGAACAAACAGATTTTTAGTGACAGTTTAAGAGGATTGAAGATTAGCAAAAAGAAGTGTTTGCTGCTTTACCAAAATATCAAATGATAAAGTTAAACCCCCTCCCTCTTCCATAGCAGCATGGTAAGAGTGGCTTTAGTAGAATTGGAACAAAGTTTTTTAGGCTCCATGCCACTCAAAAATGAACTGGAAGGTTTAGTCACTGAATTTCATAACTTTGTTTAGAGTTAATATTGATGTCAAATTTTAGCCTAAGGTCAACAATTTTCATTGGGTGAGGGGGAATAAGTCGATAACATTGATCCCAGAGTTCAACTGGTATTTATTTATTGGCTTCAAAAGGATGAAAGGCAAAGTAAACCTTGGTGGAATTTGAACTCAAAACAGCAATAGACAAAATGCTGCTAAGCATTTTGCCCAACGTGCTAACAATTCTGCCAGTTCACCACCTTGTTTAGAGTTAATATTAGTTTCAAATTTTGGCACAAGGCCAGCAACTTCATGGGAGGAGTATATCAATTACATTGACCCCAGTACTCAACTGGTACTTATTTTATCAATCCTGAAAGGATGAAAGGTGTAGTCGACCTTTGCAGAATTTGAACTTAGAACATAGTGATGGACAAAATGCTGCTAAGCATTTTACCTAGCATGCTAATAATTTTGCCAGCTTGCCACCTTGTTTAGAGTTAATATTAAAAAGTGTTCATCATTCATTTTAACATGTTTTTCCAGAATACATTCCTGAATTAGGACAAAGCCATGTGTTAAGGGTTACATCAATAAGTAAAGTCAAGCAGTGATGCATCAAATATTCACTTTTACTAAGGGTGGTGCTGTGGTATGTCAGGCTAGCACACCCAGAACTAAATTACTTAGGCCTGATGTTATATGTATTTACATAAATAGTGGTGGGGCACCAAAGAAAATGTTAGTAAAAGAAAAGGTGGAAATAGTTTTAAAAAGTCTGAGAACTGTTCTAAGACATCACAAATTGATGGATTAGAACAAATTGATGACAATAGCAAAATTTAAAACTGAAGAATATTTGCCAGAATTATTATCTCCAATGATGTATACTAACATAATTTACTCAAGTTGTATCCTAAAGCTTTTCTTCAACACTTAACTGGTGTGTGTTACAGCACATACAACAGCTAAGGTAGAACTCAAATCATTGTCTATAAAAATTTTAACCAATGCCAGTGCCACATAAATGCACATATAATCAGTTTGTGCCGATTTATAGTAGCTTACCTTTCGACTTATTTGCCATGAAACCACCTCAGTTCTGGGAAGACGGTATTTTCAAGTTAAAGGAAAGATGGAGACGCATTGTGCAACAAAATGGTTCATATTTGGTTGATTAAAAATGTATTTATTGACCTTTTTCTTTCTTTTAAAAATCAGCACGCACTTTCCAGACAAGCCAATACATTTGTCAATGCTATAATCAAGAATGCTAATTACCCTTAGTTTAGAAATAAAATTTTCTCAGTTCTAATCCCATCTGATACTATGTACACACCCAGAAATAAGATGTGTTGGCAATCAGTAGTGATCAAGCTGATTGAAACATGATGTAGAGGTAAATAAATGCATATATAATCAGTGCTACATAAATGCTGGTAGTGTGCAAAAAAGCACCCAGCACACTCTGTAAAGTGGTTGGCATTAGAAAAGGCATCCAGCTGTAGAAACCATGCCAGAACAGACAATTGGAGCCTGGGCAGCTTTCTGGCTGACCAGTTCCTATCAAACTATCCAACTCATGCCTGCATGGAAAACAGATGTTAAACAATGATGATGATAATGATGTGTATTCTCAAGAGAATATATACACAAAGTCAATATCAGAATTTTTTTTATATCATACAAAAAAACAAAAAACCTGCAGCAATGAAAAACATACAAAACATAATCATTGATCTTCCTGGATACCAATTTTTAAATTTTATTTTTAAAATTAATGTTACATGGGATGATGTAATTTGAAGTATTGTTGTCTCTTTGAAAGGAGACAAGCTATAAGATTCCTCAGCAATTTTCAGTCTCGGTCAACAGATGAATTAAAAATAAACCAGCATTACTGGATGAGGATTTTATTGGATACAAGAAATCATTAGTGTGTTAATAACGAGGTAATTCCAAAAAAAAATTTAATTACATAAAAAATACCTTTGGTGAAGCTGGTATTTATGATGATGATGATAATGGATGAGATTATATAATACTGGCTTACCAATGGCAGCAGCAAAAGATTTTTTCCACAGCAACGAAAAGTCAATAAATGATTACCTGCAAGTATGAGAGTTCTACTGCTAAGAGCAGGCAATGACTTAAGTTTGGATAATTCTGAAATATAGAATTGTTCGGTAAATCTTAAAAGTTTCCATGTGTATATGTACTATATATAATCAACTCTTCATATAGGGAGAAAGATCTCCTTTATTGGTAACAGAGGAAGGACAGTACTAGCATCAGACTGCAAACAAAACATTTCTTGGCTAAATTTCTTACAACAAATTCAAAGATATGATTGTGAGAGAGAGAGAGAGAGAGAGGACAGGGAAGAGAAAAAAATATTAAAATAATTTGTAATAAAATCAGATTTTCATAAAAACCAATATTTTGGAGATGTACATGTCTGACAAATGATTCAATTTGAGACTGTCTTGAGACTAAAGCAATTACAGTGTGGAAGACACATATTAGACAAAAATCACACAAAAACTGTTAACTTTACTTGGTCATTTATTACTTGGTGTCAAAATTTTTGGTGCCCCAACTGCAACCTAGTCACCAAAAGAGTTTCAGTGTCAAACAAAAGTTTTCACACCAAATAATAAACGATTAAACTAAGTTAAGTTCTTGTGTGTTTCTGAATAGCCAAAATGTCTTCCACACTAATTATTTTAATATTATTTATTGACCTAATCAGCTATGTTGGAATCTAGAACAATATCAACTGATATGAAAGACTTTATTTAGTTTACCAATAAAATCTAACTGAATATCACTTCCAAAATCCTGTGAAACATTGTGACTTCTAATTATTTTATAATTAAACATTCAGTATCTAATTAGAATCACAGACAGTCACCTGCAAATTCAAAATTATGGGAGAAAGTTTTTTTATTTTGAAATTATTCGAGTGAGGTAGAAAGGGGTCTTCATGATGGCAAAAGAGAAAAGTACCATTTTGGATAGTATTCTTCATTAGGGGAATCAACTTAAACCCTTGTTTTAGGAGTGTTTTTTAGTGTTCTAAAGAAATCTGATCCCTATTCAATTGTTGACACATGATTGCCACCATAACAAGTGATGTAGCTACACCTTGTATAAACCATTCCAAATTATCCCTGGCATATATTTCACCATTCCCTAAATCTGAAGCTACTACAGATGCATCAAAATCATGCCAACTAAAGGGAAAAAGAAATACAATTAAAAGAAATGGGGATAACCTCAACCCAATCTATTGGGTTGTCCGGAAAGTTTGTGCCAATTTACAGTAGCTTACCTTTCGACTTATTTGCCATGAAATCACCTCAATTCTGGGAAGACGGTATTTTCAAGTTAAAGGAAAGATGGAGACGCATTGTGCAACAAAATGGTTCATATTTGGTTGATTAAAAATGTAATGGCAAGTATTTATTGACCTTTTTCTTTCCTTTAAAAATCAGCACAAATTTTCCGGACAACCCAATACATTTGTCAACACTATAATCAACAAGAATGCTAATTACCCTTAGTTTAGAAATAAAATTTTCTCAGTTCTAATCCCATCTGATACTATGTACACACCCTGGAATAAGATGTGTTGGCAATCAGTAGTGATCAAGCTGATTGAAACATGATGTAGAGGTAAATCTTTATCACAAAAGATGAAGTAAATAGTCTGAACAATTGCAATACCATTGTTATCAACAACTCCTCTCGTCCTCATCATTTTCATTTTTTCAATATCCACTTTCCCATGTTTACATGGAGCAGAGGGAGTTCATAAACACAGATTTTTCTGTGGCTAGACAGATGCCCTTTCTGTTGTCAACCCTCACCTATTTCCAAATAAAGTAATATTTCCTCATGGCCAGACATGTTTTTGTAGAAAATTGGAAATGAATAACACTACTTGTATGACAGTGACACTCATTTACAATTATCACATGATGTCAAGACATGGAGAGACAAACATACACACACACACATATACATACATAATACATAAACACCTTCCTCTATATATCATCATTACTTCGACATTTATTCTTCTAAGCTGCCATATTTCCAGTCATCCCCCCCCCCCAGTATATGTGTGTAAATTTTAATATTTCACTTATGCACAGCGATAATAATAAGATTTTGCTAGAACTCAATATACTGATACTTAAGAGGAAACCATCAGGTGTGTACAAAGCATATTCAACAAATGACAAAAGAACAGGAGTTATGCAATCACATTCATTAGCTTATAATTGTTTTAACTATAAGAAGCAGTGCATTCAGAGTTCTACATACATACATATATATATATATATATATATATGGGGGTTCGTGTTATCTTCATTGAATTTGATTCATTCAAAATAAACTTCTTTCATATATTTAGTGCTCAATACATGATACAAATGCAGAGTTTTATATTCTTTTATTTAAGACTTGGCTCTATGACAGTTTTAACCCACATGAGGTATTATCAAGTGGTTCTCGGTATTATCTCATGTAGATTAAAATAACCACATTGATAAGTCTCAGAAGAATATACCAGATTTACTCATGTTATAAGTCATACCCCTAATTTATTGCTTAATCTTAGTACAGACTTTTTCCCTTCATAGTCTTAGTTTTGTCCCGTGTATAAGTTGCACCCCAGTTTTTCAGTTAAAATCAACCATACAATTGCGCAATTTATAAACAAGTAAATAAGGCATATAGGAATAAAACATTTTTGATTGTGAGCAGAATAGTATATTAGTAGTTATAATAATAAGGTTAGTCAGAAGAAATGAAGAAATTCTTCTTTAGTTTATTTATAAACTGGTACAAAAAGTCTTCAAATTTTATAAGGAAATGGAATGAAGTAAAATAAGATATTTTTATGTCATTACAAATATGAATTTGCCTTGAGGTACAAGCATTGTCAGGTACTAGGCAAATTCTTATATGTAATAGCATAAATATATTTTATTTTATTTTACTTCATTTCATTCCTTATAAAATTTGAAGACTTTCTGCACTTGCGTATAAAGGTACAATTCCTTCGTTTCTTCTGACTAACCTCATTATTACTAAGATATTGGATTATTTTCTAACTCATTCCTCTGGTCTCAGTTAATACTCATCATTTCTGATTCAGTGAGATATGGAAGACAATTATTTTTAAAAAAGCCTACAGACAGGTAATGTGCTCAAAAAACTCGGTATTAAATACAGGTACATTTCCAATTTCATTAACAAGCTGGAAAGATAGTACCATGTTTTGTGGTTTCCATTTCACAGAATATCTTTCATGTTATAGCAACATCATTTACCTACTGAAACAGGTGAACAGTATCTGAAAATCTTAAACCTTAGTTGGTCTCTGACCCTTACTACTGCATCATTAAATGTACTTCAATTAGAGTATTCATGTCTACAATCAGAACTGCTCAAATCAACCAGAAAACTCTTCAACAGACAATAAAAACTACTAAATCATTAAATATGTTAACACTAACCCCATGCAGATGGTATCTAAAAGTAACTTATACGTTGACCATTTCTATTTTGCAACACCAAATGCACAATATTTTACCTCTTAGTGATTCTCTCATCACTACTTTGACAACTACAGTGATGTCTATATTTCACTGAGAAACTGCACATTATTTCACATCAACTTAATGATTCCCTCATTGCTACTTCAATAACTAGAAGGTCTAAAAAGACCGTATCAAGAATTGTTCCCCCTACCTGCCAAAAGATCAAAGTATTATCAATTAATGGCTAATACCTTTTTGATTTTTTTTTTTCCTTAGCAAATTTTTTCTAGTTAGGCTTTGGCACTCACTGCATTAAATATAATAACACTAATTTAATAATTAGTATTTTTCTATTACAAATGATGGAAAATGCCTGATATGACTAAGATATAT
>NC_068982.1:77460560-77461823 GCF_001194135.2 Octopus bimaculoides | reverse complement strand
TATATATACATATATATATAGGGTTGGCAAGAAAGTAATTTCGTTTTTTTAGTGTGAAATAAACGTAATTTTTTTCATACAAAGAATGAACTTTAATCAATTATATATTTTCCATTTTGTTCGATGACCGTTTGCCATCTTTCTGGCAACTTCATGATTCTGTGCTCATAGAACTTCTGGGCCTTATCAGCCAAAAACTGAAGCAAGTGCGATTTCAGGTCATCATCATTATTGAAAGTTTTATCATTCAAAGAATTTTGCTAACTTCAAAATAAATCTGATGGTGCAAGGTCAGGGCTATATGGTGGATGTGACATCACTTCCCAAACAAGCTCCAATCATTTTTCACGAGTTAGCAAAGACATGTGTGGTCTAGTGTTGTCATGATGGAACATGATTCCTTTATGATTTGCCAATTCTGGCCATTTTTCTTTGCTTGCTTTCTCCAGTTTCATTAGTTGTTAACAGTAAACATCTGTATTGATCGTTTGGTTCCTTGGAAGCAGCTCAAAATACATAACACCTTTGTAATCCCACCAAATTGACAGCATGACCTTTTTTTGATGCAATTCAGCTTTTGATGTGGTTTGTGCAGGATCACTATGCTTGGACCATGACCGTTTTCAATTGATGTCATTGGAGACAATCAATTTTTCATCACCAATGATGATTTATTTCAAAAAAAGGTCCATTTCATTGCATTTGAGATGTATATCACAAATATCGATTGGTTGTGTTAAGTGAATCTCTTTCAATTTAAGTGGAATCCAAATATCAAGCTTCTTAATGATTCCAAGACACTTTAAGTGATTTTCAATTGTTGTGTGTGATACATTTAACCTCTCTGCAATTTCTTGCACAGTTGTATGACAAGAAGATTCAATTATGGCTTTGATTCAGTCATCAACTTCAGTAGATTGACCATATGTTGGTCATCTTTGAGTGAAAAATCACCAGGACGGAATTTTTTTAACCATTTCTCATTTGTGCATTCTCTTAAGCAATCAACACTGTAAGTTTCACGTTCTTGCCTTTATGGAAATAAAAAAACAAAATATAGTGAAAATGTTCGTTTTTACACTCCATGTTAAAATTGGCACTAAATAAACAGCTGTAAACGAAATTATGAGCAAGTTGCTTCGATAGTAAGCTAATAGTAACAGCTATCAAACGTCATAAAAAATCCATAACTCTGACAATAGCCATTCAAAAACAATCGTAACTATATCTATTTGCGGAAAACGAAATTACTTTCTTGCCAAC
>NC_068982.1:77459703-77460460 GCF_001194135.2 Octopus bimaculoides | reverse complement strand
GAACCCTCGACGTCGTAAGCGACGGAGTGCCAACAACAACAACAATATGAAAAGATAAAATGGATGTGTGTGTGAGAGAGAGAGAGAGAGAGAGAGAGAGAGAGCGAGAGACTGAGCGAGTGAGTGCATGAGTGTGTTATCATGTATACGTACATACATAAATATGCATACGTCTTTCTTTTATGTATGTGTGCCTGTGTGTGAGAGGGAGAAAGAGAGACACTTAAAACATCTCTTTCTCTCTCACACACAGAAAAAAGATGTATGCATATATATTTATGTACGTATGTATACATGACAACACACCCCTTCACTCACACACACATACATAAATGTATACAAACGTACAGACAAAATAAAATCACACGTGTGCATGTGTGACTGACTACAAATAAAGAGCTAGGCACTGTCATGGTATTAGCTGTCAGAATTGAAAGTAGAACTGACAAGGAACGTTACTGTTGGTTTGAGTTGATTCTTTGGCTACTGACTAGCCGGAGCTATCTATCTGTCTGCCTATCTCACTATCTCTCTCTCTATATATATATATATATATCTATCACTCGTTCACCTCTGTTTGTATCCGTAGAATTTATCAAATTAGAAAACGCAAATTTAATATAAAAATATATTTTCTGAAATTGCAAATTATTTAAAATATAAAAATATATTTTCAACAGAGAGAATTTATCAAAATAGAAAACAAATGAAGTTTGAAGTTTAAAAATAATAGGATCGACCACTCACGACTAGCTAG
>NC_068982.1:77455099-77458667 GCF_001194135.2 Octopus bimaculoides | reverse complement strand
AATAGTAAATGAGTATATGCATATATACGTACAGGTATGTGCATACCTACGTCTACCTGTATATATAAGTGCATATCTGGGTACAGGACATTGCAAACAAAACGTAGACAAGAAAATAATAATAACCAGAGTACAGAAAACACACAAGCCACATAGAGAACATTTTCCTTCATCAGCTACCCCCGTTTTAACACCGGCACACACACACACACGTTATTAAGATACACGCTATGAAAAAAAACGTTGAATAAAGGGAAACTACTCCAATAGGCATGGCGGAAAGTAATACTTTGTTCATAGAATCCGCACATGCACACACACATACACGTATGCACACTCACACACATAAATACATATATGTCTACGCATACACACGCATATATACCCATGCGAGCATCACTACACTCATATACACATCTACATACACACACATACACACGCGGTTATACAAAATGTAGTTTATACGCACATGTATATACATACGCAAAAACGCACGCATCATTATGTTCATATACACATCTCTATACGCGGATACACATACATACGCGCATACACATACATACGTAGTCTATATGAACATGCACATACAGACCCGCGTCTGTAGACGTATATACAAATAAAAACACATACGCAAAAAACAAAACTTGAATATACAAATGAGTTATATATGTATATACACAAATACACCCTTCCTGTCTCTCAAACACATCTACACCTGCAGATATATAAACGTATATACATACATATATGTATGAAGGAAGGAGACAAGTACAACAGGTAGAGTCTTGCACGCGTATCTATACAATCATGCATACACATGTATATATGCACGCACATACACATTAGGTATATACTACATGCGTATAAGTTACACAATCATAAAGGGTGAAAAATAATATACAGAAAAAATATTAGAAATATATAAGGGATGTTAAGACATATGAAAGGTTTGTACGTGGACATAATATAAAGAGCAGGTTCTATCTCTGATCTGGCGGGGGGGGGTCCAAAAACGTAGCAAATGTTTTGGCATATGTGGACATGACCCAAAAAGTTCAGTTCTTGAATTTAGACATGTAGCGGGGTCTAAAGAACTTTTCCAGATGAGCCATCTTTCCATATTGCAAATACCGCACTTTCCACTGCCATTGGTGTAAGGCTTACACTTGGCCAAGATCATCCAGTGAACCTTATAGCTGACACCTTTTCTTTTAAGGACCATATATAACTGGATAATTTAGTTGTTTTTCTTTTATCCCAGTGTCTGAAGCTTAAGATGTGATTGTTGAACCTGGCTTTAAAATTTCCCTCTGAGACCCACATATTTCTTTGACAAAATTATGTCCTTAGTGGTTGTTGAGTCTACTGTGGCTTCATAAATGATGACCTCGGTCATATAAGCTCCCTTTAGCAGGCACAAATTTTTAACTATAATTATGATTGATTGGAAAATGCCTTATCTATAAGTGATAAGAAATATCTACTTATATTAAAGGTCACTTCAAGGGGGTAAGGTGATATGAACCAGATAATTTTCCTATTCCTATTTTTCCTTTTGTTACTGGTGTATAGGTTATTTCCTCGCTAAAACCACTGTCTTTTAGAGTTTTATTATATATTGAGGCAACACTATTAAAAACGTTTATATTGGAGGAGAGGCTAGAAATTCTCTTGCTAATGTTTTTAACTAAATTTTTAAATACTATGGGGGGATGGCAGGAACCTACATTAATATAGCTAAGTTTATCATTGGGCTTTCTATAGGGTTTGTAAATATTCTTATTTAAATCTAAAAATACATCTAGGAAATTGACAACCGTAAGTTTGGTATCTATTGTTATGCTAAGATCAAATGTTTTCATCATTTGGATAATGTCCTTCCTAAACCGATCTTGCACTGGTCCATTGGTGTTTGTGGTTAAAGCTAGAGCATCATCTTTGTAAATGGCGAAATATATACCAGGAAAAGTTTTACCCAACGTATCGAGTAGGAATTGTCCAATGAGATCGCATATGCCTGCTCCATGATATGATCCCATACTCACATCGAAGGTACCCTCTGTATTGGTTGTCTTAACCCACTCTGCATTCTCACCGAAGAGTAAAGTCTTTCTAGCATGGAAGATTATGTCCTTATCTTGTGTACTAATTTCTATAAATTCACTTACGAAGGTGAGGGCTTTATCGAGTGGTTCCTTAGAGATAGAAGCATAGAAATCTACAATATCAAATTGTGTAAATATCACTATATTTTATTCCTAATGGTTTTAATTTGTCAACGACTTCTATACTATTAGACCATTGTACTAACCTAGTAGCATTTCTGACTTTAGCATTGATTTTTCTTAAAATTTCTTTACTAATAATACCAATTTCTGATTTTGCAGGGTTAATAAGTCTAGATAGGAAGTTCTTTCTATGGTCGTTAATAGTTATAAAGGCCTCTTTTTTTGGGAGGACCTCTATTTTTTTTTATCTAATTTAAGCCTAACGGTGATGTGAATGTTTTACAGTTTGTTTTTTGCGTATGTGTTTTTAATTGTATATATGTCTATCTGCATATATGTATATATATATATGTGTGTGTGTATATATATATATATATATATATATATATATATATATACGTATATATATACGCATGTGCGTATAGATGTTTTGTATATCCACATATGTGTATGTGCATGTAGAAATGTGTATATGACCGTAGTGATGTGTGCATGGGTATATATGCGTAGACATATATGTATTTATGTGTGTTTGTATATGTACACGCATGTGTAAATATGTATATAGATATATATATACATACATGTGTGCGTGTGTGTGTGCATATGTGTAGTTGTCTATATGCAGATTCTATGAACCAAATATTACTTTCCTCATGCCTATTGGAGTAATTTCCCTTTCTTCAACGTTTTTTTTTTTTTTCATAGCGTTTGTCTTAATAACTGGTGAGATGCCGGAGCTGACTTCAGCCCCGGCATCCCAAACTCTGAATTTTATGACAACCCACTAATTGTCATATATATATATATATATATATATATATATATATATATATATATATATACACACATATGTATACACATATGTATGCATATATATATACATATGTATACACATATGTATACATATATATATACATATGTATACACGTCTCTTTCCTTTCCCGAGCGTCCAATAACACTATCCGTATCACGTCCTCACTTTGTTGTTTTTTTGTTATTGATTTTTTTTTTGTTTGAACTATATATATATACATATGTATACACATATGTATACATATATATACATATGTATACATATATATATACATATGTATACACATATATATATATACATATGTATACACATATATACATATATATATACATATGTATAAACACATATATATACACACATAAATGTGAATATATATATATACATATATATATATACATATATATGTGAATATATATATATACATGTGTGTGTACATATGTTTACACACACACACATACATATATACACACATATATATACGTACATATATATCCGTGTATACATATATATGTATACATATATA
>NC_068982.1:77443989-77454190 GCF_001194135.2 Octopus bimaculoides | reverse complement strand
ATATATATACATACATACATATATACATAGATATATATATACATATAGCTATATGTGTATATACATATATTTATATCAAAATGTGCATATATGTAAACACACATATATATGGACGGCACTGATGTTCACCAGAGACAGCTACAATCTATTTACCTTTCTACACATGCACTGAAAACTGCACTGCCATACCAAGTATACTCTTACCCTATCTCTGTAATATTGAATTGTTGAACATTGTCTTTTACCATTAAACGTTCTTGTAAAGGTGGGGGCTGGGGGGTGAGGTATTTATTAAAATGTAATGGTATTTGTTTATTGTCCTTCCATATTTTTGGCTGCAATTTATTTCCTTTGTTCTTGTACAGTGATAAATCCAAAATCCATTCAGCTGAGAAAGGTTGATCCAGACAGAAGTCATGAAATATGTCACATGTTGATGTCCGCTACATAATGTATGATGTAATATGATTGTGGACTAGTTCAAATTAATGTGACCTACTACCCCCTTGCCATCCAAATTATAAGACAAAGGGACAGTCTAAAAGGAACAGGACAATGTTTTGTTATTTTTTGTTTTTTTGTTTTTTTAAATCCTGGCACAAACCAATCTATTTTAAAGCAAGCTGGACTAATTAATCTAATTTAAAGCTATGCAGAATAGAATTAAAAATGAAGATTTCTTTGTAAATAGTTAATTAAAATGTAAAATGTTCAGTAGAGTGAGGCTGTATATTTTTTTTAATGGAATTGCACTAAATGGTATGATGGGACAAATATAAATCCAGAAGTGATGTGATTGGATAAATGTATGTGTCCAGAAATTATGTATCATTAAAATATTGCTTCTTCTGCCATTTAGAAGAAAATGAAATGAGATTGTGTGATGTTCATGTCATTCTCATAGGTTCTTAATGAAACAGCCTTATACAAAAGATGTAAGGAATATCATCAGAAGTGACATTAAATGAAAATATTTCTCCAAAAATGATATCATGGTAAAATGCTTCTTTTTCTTTTTTTTTAGGAATAACAAATCCTAATTATTTGTTAATATTATCAAATGATAAATATTTCTCATCAATAAAATTTAGAATTTAAAGCTTTCTTCTCTCTCAAACTTCTTTTCACTCTTCAAGATGTCGTTTTAGGTGATTCATCAAAGTGGAATTCTGAGAGAATTTTTTGCCACAAATCTCACAAGGGAATGGTTTCTCTCCAGTATGTGTTCTAACATGACGGAGTAACGAAGCTTTCTGGGAGAAATCTTTACCACAAATGTCACAACAAAATGGTTTCTCTCCAGTATGAGTCCTCATATGTCTTTCTAAACATTCATTTTGAAAGAAACCTTTACCACAGATTGAACAATTGAATGGTTTTTCACCTGTATGTCTTTTCACATGTCGCACCAATGAGGAATTCTTGGTGAATTCTTTGCCACAAACATCACATGTAAAGCATTTATCTTCTTCATGAGATTTTACATGGAATCGTAAGCTATCATTATTTAAGAATTCTTCTCCACATATTTTACATGGTAAAGGTTTATCACTTAGATGTGTTTTCATGTGGCACTGTAGAGTATAATTTTGAGAAAAATCTTTACCACATATTTCACAATGGAAAGGTTTTTCCCCTGTGTGTGTCCGTATGTGCCGTTTCAAGTTGAAATTCAAGGAAAATCTTTTCCCACATAACTTACAACAATATGGCTTCTCTCCACTATGTGTTTTGATGTGGCGTTTTAAACCCCTGTTCCCAGAAAACTTCTTATCACATATTTCACAGACGTAAGTTTTCTCAATGTTGTGAATTTCCTTATGGTATTTGAGAGTGGAGCTCTGAGAAAATTCCTTTCCGCATATCTCACAAGAAAACGGCTTCTCGCCAGTGTGTGTTCTCATATGGAGGGTCAAGTTAAAATTAGTCACCAACTCTTTCCCACAGATTTTACAAATATAACACTTCTCTCCAAGATGCATTTTCATGTGAGATTTCAGTGAACTCTGGAGGAATTCTTTGTCACAGATCTCACAAGAAACTGTTTTCTCTTCAATATGGATTTTCAGGTGTCTTTTTAAAGACTTTTTCAAAGTAAAACTTTTGCCACAATAATCACAACAAAATGATTTTTCTTCCGTATGTATTTTCATGTGATGTCTTAAACTTTCATTCAAAGAGAATTCCTTTCCACATATTTCACAAGGATAACAACTTTCTCCACTGTGTATTTGGGTGTGTCTCTCTAAAGAACTGCTTCTGGTAAAATCTTTACCACAGATGTCACAACAGTAAGGTTTCTCTCCAGTATGAGTTCTCATATGATCCCTTAGGTTACTATTTCTGGAAAAATCCTTCCCACATATTTCACAAATGAATGGCTTTTCTCCAGTATGTATCCTCATATGTCGTGTTAAATGACAATTTCGAGAAAATGTTTTACCACATAATGAACAAGAGAATGGTTTTTCTCCAGTATGTGTTCGGACATGACGTTCTAAACATTTGTCACCCAAAAATTCTTTACTACATATTTCACATTTAAACGTTTTTTCTCCAAAGTGAATTTTCACATGACGTTTCAAATTACTGTTTTGAGAGAAATCTTTGCCACAAATTTCACAGGTAAAAGGTTTTTCCCCTGTGTGCGTCCTTAAATGACCAATAAGCTGAGAATTATTAAGAAAATCTTTCCCACAAATCTTACAATAGAAAGGGTTCAAATCGGAGTGAGATTTCATATGACTAATCAACAGAGACCCTTTAGAAAAGTTCTTCCCACACAGTTCACAGCGAAATGGCTTGTCAACTGTATGTATTTCCATATGACGGCGCAAGTGGCAGTTCTGAGAAAATTCTCGATCGCATATTTCACAGCGAAATGGTTTCTCCCCAGTGTGTGTTCTTAAATGTCTTTTTAAACAACTATTCAAAGAAAATGCTTTGTCACATATTTCACATTGGAATGGTTTCTCCCCAGTATGGGTTCTCATGTGACATTTCAAATAATAGTTCAAAGAAAATTCTTTATCACATATTTCACATTGGAATACTTTCTCTCTTGTATGTGTTTTCATATGACGTCTCAAAGACCGATATAATGAGAAATCTTTATTGCACAGTTCACATTCGTAACGTTTTTGCCAAAGTCTGGAGTCAATTTCATAATCAACTTCCAAATTTTGGAAAGAATCGTCTTCTATAATAGTATATTCAATCTTTGGAGATAAATCCATTTGAAGATAAGAATCTTCCAGAAGTTAAATCTTACTGAAAGACAGTAAAATATCTTTGAGTCCACATTCCATTTTCCTTCTTTTGGCAATCTGACAATCTTAAAGTTTTATGCAAATCATCTTCGAAGGTAAACCTGGAATTTAAAATACATTATCAGACAAAACAAAATTAAAACGTCTGAAGAGTTTTGTACTAAATAAAACTACTCTAGTCTCATCAGAGACTAAATGCATTACAAAGATTAATGGATGTCAAATTTAACATGTTTTCACTGTGATCAAATAGGTCAAAACAGTGAAATTAAACGAAATACATTTATAGAATTGTATAACATAAAAATAGATGCAAACTACAATGACAAACAGAGTAAAATGATAGTTGAATAACCTAAACTCTACACTTAATCAAGACATATTATTCTGCTAAATATATGAAACAATTCATACTGGAAATAAACATTGCTTGTATGACAGCAATGCTCACTTACAACAATCATGTATTGGTAAGTTAAAAACTAAAATCTAAAGATTACAAATCTGATATGAAATTAAAACACTTTGCCTGAATCTGACCATCAGATACTCTGTGAATAGAGCAAAATTTATATTAGAAACCAGAAGACTTGAAATAGTTTGGTGCAGGCATGGCAATGTTGTTAAGAAATCAGTTTCCTAACCACATGGTTTGGGGTTCAGTTCAGTACATTGCAACTTGGTCAAGTGCTTTCTACTATAGCACGTAGCTGATGAAAGCGATGTGGGTGGATCTGATAGACTGAAACTGAAAGATGCCCGTTGTGTGCATGCGTCTCTCTCTCTCTCTCTCTCTCCTTGTCTCAAAATTGCATAATAGTTGTAAACGAGAGTCACCATCATAAAAGCAGTGTCATTCATTTCCTATATTCTTCGTTAACATGTCTGGCCACAGGGAAATATCACCTAGCTTGGAAACATATAAGGGTTGGTGATAGACAGAAAGGGCATTTGACCATAAAAAAACTGCTCCAATAAACTCTTTCCAACCAATACAAGCATAGAAAAATGGACATTAAAAATGATGATGATCTCCAAAAGAGGCTGAGAACTATCAAATATTAATTAAACAAAATAAAACATGATTTTTATGTGAATGTCACTCAGATTTGTCATTCCATTAAATATAACTTGATAAACAGAATTGAAAGTGTTTGATTGGCAGAATCAATGGAGCATTAGAAAAAATGTCTTGTATTTTTTCCAGCTCTTTACATTCCGAGTTCAAATCACACTGAGATCAACTTTGCCTTTGTCCCTCTGGAGTCAGTGTAATCAACTAACCCCTCATTTTCACTTAAACATCTAGCTTCCATGCTGACATGGAGGCACCAACAGGTCTGAGGACTGTGTTGTGTTGCAGTGTCTGCTTTGGCATGGTTTATATGGCTAGATGCCCTTTATAATGGAAAACCACTTTACAGCAAGTACTGGGTGCTTTTTAGGAGCCACCAGCACTAGTGAAGTTATCGTGTAGCCTGCAATACAATGAATCCTGAAAGGAGTGGCTTTATGCTAGGAGGTGTGGGGTAAAAGTATGAGAGAAAGAGCCAAAGTAGAATAAGTTTCTTGCTGTAAAGGAGTTATTCACATTTTAGAAGAGAGGATAGGGTGATGTGAATGGAGCTGGGAAGAGATGAGAATAGTAATGAGGTATCTGGGTGGATTATCAAGGTACAAGATGAGTAGAAGAGGAATCAAGAACATGGGTGGGTGAAAGTTGTTGGCTTTGCACCAACAACCTTCACAAACCAGCATCTTTCCATATATTTCAACTGTGAGTCATTTATAGACTGAGGTTTTCAAATCTGATTTAACTATTAATTCTTTTTAACAGCTTTTGTAATGAGAACTACATCATTAACACATAAGAAATGTCCAAAGATTCCTGGAGCCTTGTGTGATTATTTCAAAGGACTATAATGAAGGAAAGAGACTAAGAACAGACTCAATAAATACCCTTCTATATGCATGGCAGAGACATGGCAGTGTGGTTAGGTTTACTTTCCAACCACATGGTTTTGGAATCAGTCCCACAGCATGGCACTTTGGATAAGTATTTTCTACTACAGCCTCATGCCACCAAAAGCCTTGTGGATGGATTTGGTAGATGGAAACTGGAAGAAGTCTATCATAAATAAAAGTAATTGTGTGGTGCCACGTAAAAGTATCCAGCACACTCTATAAAGTGGTTGGCGTTAGGAAGGGCCTTAGAAACAATGCCAAATCAGACTGGAATCTGGTGCAGTCCCCTGTCTTGCTAGCTCTGGTCACACCATCCAACTCATGCCGGCATGGACAATGGATGTTAAATGATATATATATATATATGTGTGTGTGTGTGTGTATGATCATTCAATGTTCCATATTTCCATGCTGGGATAAGTCTGACATTTTGTTGGGGAAGATTATCTACAGCTGGATGCAATTCCTGTCATTAACCCTCACTTGTTTCCAAGTAAGGTAATATTTCCTCATAAGCAAACATGTTTTTCATGGAAGACTAGAAACGAACATTACTTGTATGACAGTGACACTTGTTTACAACGATCACATGATGTCAAGACAAAGATACACACACTCTCATATCTTATATATATATATATAGGTGTGCATGTGGCTGTGTGGTAAGAAGCTTGTTGGTATAGCGTTTTATTTAGTTTGACTGCTGTCTTTGTGAATAACACACGTTTTTTGGTTGTCTTGGTGGTGCAACATTTTCCTTCTTGTTTAATGGACGGGCGTTGTGTGATGAGTTGTGAGGATTCGAATTATTCTTCTTCAGATTTTGTGTCATCTGAGGAAAAAATGGTGAAATGTTTGAAGAAGATTGACGCAGTAATGAAAACAAGGAACTATGCTGCAGTGGCAAAGGGGAAAATTGAAGACATAAGTCTGGAAGAGTTGAGCAAGTTCAAGGAAATACTTAAAGGATAAGGAAGAGAGGACGATTGTTTATAGGACATACGTGGTGGCAACAAGAAAAATAGAAGTGGTGTCGGAAGCACAAGTTGAAAAGGCGTTGAGGTCAGTCTGGCAAGAGATATTCTATCTTGCCAGGGGAAGAAAGTACGGAATGGTGGAAGTGCAGTTTTGGGAGATAGCTACCACCAGACTGCACTTTGCCATACCATTAAAAACTGAAGAAGTAGTGCTTCTACCCGTATACCTGGGGAGGCGTGCTTCCAGGGTTAGGGTAGAAGACATACCCCACAGAAGTGAATATAGCCTGGCTGGTGGCTGCCATACTGCTAGGCATGGAAGAAAAGGTGGTGGTCCTGTGGGCCACCAGAACATCCTACAGAAACTGGCAAGGGCAGAGCCTGGACATAGTGGTACAGGTTAACCCAGAAGATATTGAAAATATGGTGGAGACAATTACGGTCGCAGATGTGATGCTGAAAGTCAGAGTGGAAAGGAGGATTCCGCGGTGCTATAAATGTGGCCTGAAAGGCCACATTAGAGCGGATTGTCCTCCACCACCTGTGAAGGATAAGGAAAGGCAAGAGAGTGAGAAAGTCATTGGTGCTCCACTGCCCGTGGAGTCTGAAGAAAAGCATGAGAAGGAGAGTGAAGCAGCACAAAGACAAAGACCAGTACCAGCGTTGAGGAAGAGGAAGTAAACACCAGCTGGGAAACAGTGGGGGAAAAAAGAGAAGGAAGAGAAAGAGGACACACATGGTAAAAGACGACCACAACCCATACCCACTCTACCCCAACCACCCCTACAGACACCAACCCTCCTCATACCCCACCTGACATAAACACAAGCATAAACACACAGGAGCCCTCAAATTTCCCCATCCTGGCCCATGGATAAATTTGTTATATTGTATAACAGGAATAAAGAAGAAAATTGCAATGAGATAAAGACATGTGACAAAGCAATAAAAGTGGACTTAACAAGGGTAGGAGGGTTGGCCGAGGATGTTTGCTGTGCAGTGGCAGACCCGGAGTACCTCTCAAGATTGATAAATTACAAAGAAGAAACTGATTTCAATTGGTGAGTTACAAAAATGGACACCAGCAAAATACCTAAAAGGGTAGGTTATGCTTACATTTTAAAGGAACTTGACATAGACATTTTCCAAAAAAGTGGAAACTAGCTGTCAAAACGGCATTATCAATGGTAGTTTAAATTAATGTATTAAAAAAATGGGTTTTATTAACAGGTTCAATGAAGTCGCTCGGAGGTGGGGGCTGATCAGCTTTATTCCGTTTTTTCATTATATTCAATTCATCTTTTCTATTAGTTTTGTTATTTTGTCCCCACCTTGTGTTGTCCTCTATGTACAGCCTTCATGGCCAATTTCGTGAAATAAAGAAGCTTGCTTCCCAACCACATGGTTCCAGGTTCAGTCCAATTGTGTGGAACTTTGGGCAAGTGTCTTCTACTATAGCCTCAGGCCAACCAAAGCCTTCTGAGTGGATATGGTAGACAGAAACTGAAAGAAGCCTGTCGGATATATTATATATATGTGTGTGTGTTGTCCCCATCATCACTTGACAACTGATGTTGGTGTGTTTACGTCCCCATAACTTGGAAGTTCGGCAAAAGAGACCAATAGAATACTAAGCTTGCAAAGAATAAGTCCTGGGGTTGATTTGTTCAACTAAAGGCAGTGCTTCAGCATGGCCGCAGTCAAATGACTGAAACAAATAAAAGAATATACACACACACAAGTGTGCAACAGGCTTCTTTCAGTTTCCACTTAGCATTCTCCACTTACAAGTCTTTGGTCAGGCAGCGGCTGTAGTAGTCAACACTTGCACAAAGTGCAGCATAGTGGGACTGAACTCAGGACCATATGGTTGGGAAGCAAGTTTCTTACTCACAAAGCTACTCCTATGCTTATACCACAATCACAAGTACCAACAATGAACAGGTTTACAATATTTCTCTTGTCTACTTCATTTCCTATTTCTGATGATGCCACTGCTGTCCTTGGCACTGGGAATTACTCCTTAAAATATAACCTGATGTGCTAAACCAATAACAATATAGTTCCAACCATTTTTTTCTGTAAGACGCATGGTCTAGTGGTTAGAGTGTTGCCCTCACAATCACAAGATTGTCGTTTTGATTCCTGGGCCAAACAGTGTGTTGTATTCATGAGCAAAAACACTTCATTTTCACATTGCTCTAGTTCACTTTGTAAATGAGTAACACTGCAATGAACTAACATTCTGTTCAGGAGGAAAGTTGTGATCTCAGTCAATTAGGTACCATGGAAACCAGGTATCTGACTTGGTGAGTCTTAAAAATCAAGACAGTAATGTCCAGATGATGATGAAGATTTATCTGTTCCTTTTATTAAATTACAACTAAATAATTTGGCAACAACTTTCATTTTACTGAAGAAGCACACAAATGATTAAAGAAAACAAAAATTGAAGAAAAACTTTATTATCAGATTTATCTTTCTCAAAAACTTTTGTGCAAGAATATTGAAATCGATAAAAAAAAAAAATTTTGGTAAATAAACAAGAAAAGGAATAAAGAGTAGGGATAATCTCCGGTAAATATTCAAACAATATGAAAAGAAACTTTTGCAACAAACGAACTGAAAACATTACAAATATGGAAGGGCAAGAGACTGCACTCTACTAGCTACTTGACTCTTGTATCAAGTGGAATGTTTCACACTGTAGAAGCAACATATTTTGTATCAGCTCCTATTATCACAGTGTACGACTATCATTGCTCTCAAAAACTTTGCCCACACAAAATATTTTTATTGCTAGCTTTATTTTATTTCTGGGTCGCAACCCTTACTATTATATTTATTTATTTATTTATAGAGTAGAGGTACTAGGCTATCCAGACGTACAAAATCTGCAAACCGGTTTCGAATATTGATTGGAACCTTTCCTCATCACGTATTCCACTGTGCTCTTAGGAAATGCATGAACACCAAAACTTCTTATTTGTCTATCACAAAAATACAAGCTTCATGCTTATACAATAAATAATTCAATATTTAAAAATCTTCTTTAAAATATGTTGTTGTTACTGTTGCTTCTGCGGCTGTGGTGTTGCTACTATTACTTTTACAATATCCACATCTGTTACTTTGGGTTGTTTTTTAGGGAAGGTCATCCTGACATATCGAAGAAATTATTTATAAGATCTCAGTAGAAGATAGAGGGGACGACCCCCAAAATAACAACATACTAATTAAACTGAATATAGACATATAGTATATAAAGATATATAGTATATATACACACACACACATACATACACACCTACAGTTACACAGTGTTGGGTGTAATAAAGATATTACCGTAAAAGACTTATAAAATATGGTTGACCAGAATAATCCCACAGCCAAAGTGAATTGGTCAGATTCGAGAGAGAAAAAGGAAAGAGTTTGTTTAAAAGTCCCATCAAATTAAAACTACACACCAAATAAGTATGGAATACTATAGTCATTATATATTTAATCGGAATATGTAACAGATAAAACAAAAACTAGAGATTTTTCGACAACTTTGCTGGTTTAGTGGACGAAAACAACAATAAAAAGAACCATACATTACCAGTGTAAAAGTAGCGTTGGGTGAGTCCCTGGTCTTTCCACCGCAAACTAATTTATTGAGAAGGCTAATTGTCATGTTGATTAATAACATGAAACACACATTGATAGGAGGAATACAACTAATAATAATTTGATCGTGTTAAATATTTGGTGAAAGAAAGAGGAGAGTTACGAAGTTGAGAGAGACAAAAGTTTTCCAAATATATCTTGGAGCTGCAGCATCAGCATGGTCATAAGCAGCAGCAGGGTAAAACCTGTGCAAGAATTAATACAGTGTATGCTTGCGAGCGTGCGCGTGTAATACATATACATACATGTGTGTGTGTGTGTATATATATATATATATATATATATATATATATATATATATATATATATATATATATATAT
>NC_068982.1:77436829-77442633 GCF_001194135.2 Octopus bimaculoides | reverse complement strand
ATATATATATATATATACACACAGGCTGTTGAGACTAAATCTGACGGTATTTTTGTCTCCTTCTTGAGAACAACTAGATGTATTGGTGAACAGTCAACAGCATTGGAGAACATTAAAGTTATATACAAATAAGCTGATAATTTATTTTCGAACATGGAGACGTCGTTAGAAGAGCAGAAACATTTGGTAAATTACCCTTACAAAGCAGAAAAATTTGGGCTGTTTGTTGACAAATTTTTCTGCTTTGTAAGGGTAATTTACCCAATGTTCTGTTGTTCTAACAGTGTCTCTGCATTCGAAAATAAATTATCATCTCATTTGTATCTTAATATACACATTTTGGCGCTTATAAAAAAAACAAATGTTAGTTTGTTTATATTCATATACACATGATTAGAGTTACAGTTGAGAAAAAGTTAACAGACATGGAGAAATGGAAGACATCTAAGTATTGGAAAAGAGTTATTTGTATCATGATAATTCATGCTAGGTATCAAAATGCCAACATCAATGCTGCTCAATGCTGTGTGAGCACTGTAAATAGTTGTAAGACATGACATGGGTAGTTGCAATGGAAACTCAACAGGCATTTTAACTGCATCTGCATGCCTGGATTCATCCCCACATCTTTGAATGTGGCCTTAGGCTCAATTATGTGAAATTGCTGAGAAATGTGGTCAATCCTTGGCTGAGGAGGTTGCTGTTGGAAAGCCATATGTATGACAGCAGGATTAAGATCCTTGCCATACCTCAGGAAAGAGTCAGAAGTGGTTATCAGAGGATTTTTATAACAACACCAGCTCCAATTTCTGGCCTCCTAATATCTCCAATTGTAATCTCATGAGTTACTATGAGTAGGGTGCAGTTGAGAAGGACACCAACCACTCTGCCTGCAATATCAAGGCTGAGCTGGTGGCCAAAATCAAGGAGGTGTTCAGATATCTTCTCAAGGACACAGTGAGGAATACATGCACCAAGTTCCAAAATCTATTTTGAGGTCATGGTAGAAGCTGAGGCTATAATGAGTAAACTGTTAACACCCAGCCATAATCTAGTTGATATTTTTGTGTTTTTAAAATACTTTTATTTTTGAATGGGATATTGTGTTTTCTTTTCCTTTTATGCAAACTGTCAAATTTAGCCCAAACACCCAGTATATATATATATAATACATACACACACACACACACACACACACACACACACACGCACACATATATATATATATATATATACATGCATTTACACATGCATACATACACACGTGTATGTAGTGTGTGTATGTACAACTATATGTGCATGTGAACATGTGTATGTCTTTGTTATCTGTGTATGTGTGTGTTTGAGTATGTGTTGATGACAAACTCTAAAACATCAGTTTGAGAACTATTTTTAAGTGAGAAATTCACACCTAATAATTTATAAACATCTAAAAATTAAGGTTGAAAAATTATCAGAAACGCTATTTCTATTCATTTCGTCAAATATGTATGTATGTGTGTGTGTGTGTATATATACATGGACTATTTACTGCATATTCACACGGACCGTCCACATCCTTCCGACTGATTTGGAGTACTTGAATCATGGATTTCTCGCTCTACCCCTGGATTACATTATCTTTAAATTTCTTCAGAGTACATAATTTCTGCACCTTTGATTGTATGATATATATATATATATATATATATATATATATATATATACATGCTGAAATATATATACTTATACCTACATACATACATACATACATATACATGCACACACAAATACACATGTGCAAGAATGTGTATGTAAGAATGTATGTACATATGTCTGTATACATGTTTGTTTGTGTGTGTGAGAGAGAGAGAGAGAGAGAGTATGTGTGTTCGTTTGTGTGGGTGTGAGTGCATATGTTTGTGTATATGAATGGATATGTGAGTGTTAGAGATTTAGGCAGGGGTTTACTAAACGAGAAATAAATAGTAGAATGACCACTCCCAAATGAAACCCAAGAAATAGAACAAAACAAACTGATAGGAAAAATTTACAAACAAAAAAGAATTACCAAATTACACACGCACATATATACTACATCTATATATATATATATATACACATACATACATGCATATATAAATGATTACTTCATCTTGTCAGATGATAAGCCGTCTAACATTCAGCCAAGAAATAAAATGAGACAGCTATATATATCATTGGTTTTAAGTAACAAAAGCTTTGCCACTCTCTCAGTTGTCATTGTAGATTCCACTGACAAACATTGCAAGATGACTGGTACCATTTTGACTGCAAATTTTATGTCAGATATCTTTCTCCTAGAAGAGCTGCCTTCCCTGTGGCTTTGTCAAAAATAATGGAAGCCTCCTCTACCCCTGAGAAATCTATTTAACCCATAAAAAGGATTCTGACAGCTACTACCATTCTGGGTTGGAACAGACTTGGGGGTAAGAACCGACTCCACTTTCTCTGCAGCTCCAGAACTATCAAAGTGGAGTTACACCACTGGATATAGTTAAATGTCTTATGCAAGACATACATATACAAGGGGGTGCTGAAAAGTTCCTGGCTTCAAGGGTGTTGTGAAAGGCCTGGTTGGAGACCCAACCTTCTGAGTTCTTTTACAGGGCTTAAAAATCTGAAGGACTGCTGCAATAAGTGTGTGAATTTGAGAAGGGAATATGTTGAATAAAATCATAATTAACTGATCCTCCTTTATTTTCTTTTATCCAAAGCCAAGAACTTTTCAGCACCCCCTTGTACGTAGCTATCTATATATACATATATGTACATGCATATATATATATATATATATATATATATATATATATATATATATATATATATATATATCCATAAATACAAACATGCATACATACATACATCCATATATATTTATACATACATACATACATACACACATACATACATACACAGGAAGTCAGTTGGCACAGTTGCTAGAGAAGTACGCAAAATGTTGTATGGTATATTTCAACTCACTGAGCCCACAGTTCAAACCCCATCAATGTCAACTCTGCTTTTCATTTTGAGGTCAAGTAAGGTTAAACCTAGAAAGTTTTTATCCTTCCTTTTCTAGGGACATTTCAGGATTAGGGCATACATCATAATTCCTAAACAGCATTGCTTAGTCATGTGAGTCACTCTTCAGTGTATTTGTGACCACCACACACAAATCGTCAACAGACAGATTTCTCAGCAACACCTACCAATTTCTCCTTCTTGCCACCTTCGCTATTTATCTCTCACCACTAAGCTTTTCCCTACCCTGAACATTAGCATCACTACTGGTTAAGATGCCCCATGTACTCAAGAGCAGAGATATACATCATCTCCGCCTTCAAGCCCATAAGCCAACAGAATATCAAATACAAGGGTAAACTGAAAAGTTCATAGGCTAACCAAGATACTCTCATGGAACATGACTAAATTAGGTTTATTCTTCGATATAGACCCCTTGTAATCCACACACTTCTTCCATTGGTGTTGTGGTGCTTGTATATCATTGATGAAGAAGTTTTCTTCTTGTTGATCAAAAAAGTCATTTATAGCAGATATCATCGTTGTGATACTGGTTGATTCCCAACCAAGAGTTTTTTCATATTGGGGAACAGACGATAGTTGGATGGGGCCAAATCAGGAGAATAATTGGGGTGGGGTGATCAACTAGTTTTCTGCAGATACTTGATAACATCACAATGCCAAATTTTGTCCCTTTTCAAGAGAATCTGCTACTAGTTACTTTTGAAGTCTTCTTTGAACAGTCAGTTTACCTGGAAAGAAGCAATGCAGTTATTAATAATAAAAGATAGATTTAATGCATGCAAGATTTCACAGCTCAAACATCACTCCTTTATAGTCAGCTTATGAACACTTCAGCCCACCAGTGTACATGACAGTAGGAGGAAGAGAAGCCTGCTTCGATTTAACATGTATTTGAAAGCAAGGTTTACTTGAAGGTGACCTTATCAGCCTTGACATAGCACATTATTGGGCATGCACAACCTTTTTCATTGTTATGGAACAAGCAGCACTAGCCATACTGCTGCTCTTGTCCACAACTGCTAATTAGCCATAAAACTGGTTTATTCATGGCTGACCTTTATATCTAGAGAAGTTCCACTATGCATGACTTGTGAACACCCCACCCACTTACACACACAGCACACTGCTACAAGATAGATAGACAGACAGATAGCTAGATAGACAGACAGACAGACAGACATACAGATACAGGGTGCGCAAGTTACTTGAGGACAAATTCTTTTTTTTTTTTAGAAAATCATATATATGATAACGGAAAACAACTTTATCAATGAAAACGTCTTCTTTATGATCTTATTCAATGTAACCACCTACAGTATCAATAACTGCTTTTACGCAAGATCTGAATCATCTACATGCCTGAATGAAATGGTCCTGGTTCCTATCAGACATTACTTTCACTTTGGTGGCTTTCAAAGAATCCTTAATATTATGGGAATGTTGACTGACCTCTCTCTCAATGACACTTCACACACAGTAGTCCAATGGATTGAAATCTGGTGAGTTTGGAGGCCAAATGTTAGGGCTTATGTGGTCATGAAAATTATCAACCATCCATTCTTGGGTTGCTTGAGCCTTATGTGATGGCACAAAGTCCTACTGAAACATGTGCAGCCTTTCATTGCATACTCTATCTATCCAGGGCTTGAGAACTGTTTCCTGAACCTCGATGTAGACAGTAGAATTTACTCTAAGGCCTTATAGAAAGAAATGAGAAGGTGTCACATGTCCTTCATTACTGACAACTCCAAAAGTCATGACAGTTGCAGGAAATTATGTGTGTATGACTGTTGGAACTTCAGAAGGGCCTGAACATAACCATTTGTCATTTCTTCTGTTAATCTTCTGGTCCTGGTCAAAGCTTTCTCATCTGAGAAAAATCAAATCTAGTCATGTTCTTCTGCATTTTTAACTTTGTTTAAAAACCTTTCAGACCTGAGCAATTTTCCTTTTGTTTTGGAGTTTTTTTTGTTTGTTCTTTTACATGTATTGACCTTTCTTCATCATGTTAGACTTGTGCTGGATGTTTTTGTGGACAACATTTCAGATTGTCCTTCCTGACTCATGGAGATCTTTTGCAATTGACCTCATGGATTTTTGGGGATTTCCGTCAATGATCTGTTAAATTTGTCAAATAAATGTCGGTGTTCTGAGGGTATTGGGACATTGGGAATGTATTTTGCATTTCAATACTGGTGATACCTTTCAATTTGAGGCTTTTAACTTCTTGCAAACTTTGTAGACAAAAGATCAGGTGACTTTTAAAAACTGATCTGTCTCTGAATCACTGTGCTCAGCCTTTAAGGCCTCAATTACAGCAAGCCTCCTCATCTCTTGAGTAAGTTGAGTGTCTACCATTATTATCTTCTGAAACGTAAATGACATAGAGTTATAACTAAAAAATGTCATGTTCTCAAATATCCTGCACACCATCTATGTGTATGTGTGTGGGGGGGGGAGGTGTATGTGAAATATAACACTTTTGAATGGCACAACAATGCAGAGTGGACTATAATAACTGTTATAATTAAATTATTCATGGTCTGATATGATATAATATTTCAGAATATAAAAATTCCTTCAGATATCACTAGGAATTGATCAAGTCACTACTATAATCAGTTTTCCAATGGCTATTCTGAAAAAAAAAATTTCAGTAACCATTAGAAAACTGATTATAGCAGTGACTTGATCAATTCCTAGTGATATCTGAAGAAGGAATTTTATAATCCGAAATATTA
>NC_068982.1:77434683-77436622 GCF_001194135.2 Octopus bimaculoides | reverse complement strand
TGATTTGGCAGAGTTTCTACAGCTGGATGCCCTTCCTAACGCCAACCACTCAGAGAGTGTAGTGGGTGCTTTTACGTGTCACCCGCACGAAGGCCAGTCAGGCGGTACTGGCAACAGCCACGCTCATCTCGCTCAAGAAACCTCATGTGTCACCCGCACAAGAGCCAGTCCAGGGGCACCGGCAACGATCTCGCTCGAAAATCCTACAACAACCCCACACAAGAGATATATATATATATATATATATATTTATATATATATTGCGCTTGGTGAGTGTCAGCCATTATCATCATTACAATTTTAGCATCTACTTTTCTATAGCTGGATGCCCTTTCCATTACCAACATTCACCTGTTTCCAAGCAAGGTAATATTTCCCTATGGCTAGACATGCTTTTGCACAATACTGGAAATGAATAAAACCCATTTACAACTATCACAAGATGTCAAGAGAAGGAGACACAAACATGCACACACACACACACACACACACACACACACACACATGCATGCGCGCACACACACACACATATGCATGCGCACACACACAAAGCAAAGGAAAACAGGAGTGGGTCAGGAAAGAGATGAGTGGAAGTACATAAAAGGGGAGGGATGGAGAGTAACAATTTAATAAAACTGTAGATAGAGAAGAAACAGGGAGATGTGGTAAAGTGTTTGGAGTGGGAGAGAGAGAGAGAGAGAGAGAGAGAGAGAGAGGGATACAAAATGACAAAGATGGAGGTCAGGGGTGAGTAGGAGGTGTAGTGAGTGACAAAGATGAGCGGGGTGGCAATGGCAGACATGAGAGGGTTTCAGGGCAAAAAAGGTGGTCAGTGGAAAACAAGTGATAAGAGTTATGGTTGAAGATGTGCAATGGGTGACAAAGAAAGTTGTTCCAGGGAGAAAAATAACTTGTAGCACAGAAGGAGTATGAAACTTGTGCAGTTCTACTCTCATTACAGCAGCTGAGGAAATAATGCCATAGTTAGAGGTGTGATGGAGGGATGAGTGTCAGAAAGATGAATTGTTGGGATAGCTTTGCAGGAACAGATTGAGTACAGAACCATAGACATAAAAGAAATAGTTTTAGGACCTCATTTTTGCTGATGGACAGATGTTCTTGAGCATAATAAATCACCAATCACCTTGGTTTCTTTTTGTTATCTCTTTAGTCTTGGGCCAAGTGCAAGATAACCAGTGTTTGTGCCATAGTAAAATGCACCCAGTACTCTCTGTAAAGTAGCTAGTGTTAGGAAATGAATCCAGCCATAGAAACTATGTCAAAGCTGACATCAAAGTAGGATGTGGTCCTTTTGACATACTGGATCTTTGTTAAACCATCTAACCCATTCCAGCATGGAAAATGGATGCTAAATGATGATGATGATGATGATGATGATATACTTTTATTTTTTTGTGGGTCTGGAGGAAGGGACAGTGCTCATTACCTTCACAGATTCTCCAAGACAAGTAAGACTTAATGTCATTAATCTTCTTCTTGAACTTGTAGCATGTCAGGAAATCTATCTTAGTTGTTGTGTCATAGCACAGTTGTGCTATGGCATTCTCCATCCAATCTGGGGTGGGTGTGTATGAATACTAGAGACAGTTCTCTGCCCATGAAGTGAAGCGAACATTTTAATTAGTTAGAGGAAAAGAAACAGGCTTGGAAGGACTGGAAGAACGGTGGTAGCAGGGAATTGTACCAATGTGCCAGAAGGGAGGCTAGGCGACAGGTTTATTTAGCCAGAGGGGAAGCAGATAAGAAAAGATTTGCCAATGTTCTGCGCCGTGAGGACCAAAGACTCGAGGTATTTCGTGTTGCAAGACAGTGTAGGAGAGAGAATAGTGATGTTGTAGGAGAGAAATGTGTTCGCATGGATGATGGTACGCTTGCACTAAATGAGGATGCAAAGAAAGAGGTCTGGAGATGCCACTAC
>NC_068982.1:77426525-77432734 GCF_001194135.2 Octopus bimaculoides | reverse complement strand
GCACCATTTTGAGCGTGGCCGTTGCCAGTACCGCCTGACTGGCTCCCGTAGGATTTTCGAGCGAGATCATTGCCAGTGCCCCTGGACTGGCCTGTGCGGGTGGCACATAAAAGACACCATTTCGAGCGTGGCCATTTTCGTGCGGGTGACACGTAAAAGCACCCACTACACTCTCTGAGTGGTTGGTGTTAGGAAGGGCATCCAGCTGTAGAAACTTTGCCAAATTAGATTGGAGCCTGGTGTTGCCATCCGGTTTCACCAGTCCTCAGTCAAATCGTCCAACCCATGCTAGCATGGAAAGCGGACGTTAAACGATGATGATGATGATGATGATGATGATAGACTGCAGACCACTAACATTGCTTCTTCATCATGGAACAGCCTCTTTGTTTTTCACATCAACTTTGCAAGGCTAATTCTGAATTATATCAGCTCTCAATTTGTCACATCATGAACAACCTATTTCCTTTATGCTAGCATCGCTCTGCAAAATTCTGGATGACATTAGCCACAACTCTGCCTCATAATGGACAGTATATTTTTGTTTAAGCTAGCTCCGTTTCCTGTTAGCTTATAGTGACTTCCAACTGAATCTATTTTTCAAACGTCTGAGCTTTGTAGGGTATCAGTAATTGTTTGGGACTAAAGAATATTTTGGTCCTGAAGAGAAGGACCAGTCATTGAGATGTGGTCCTAGCTAAGATAAGGATGTACTTTCACGAGAAGAGGTCCTAGATGATAGTAAGATATAGCACTTGGAGTGAATCCGAGGACTCTAACTGAGTGCTGTTATATGATTAAGGTGGTTGTGGTGCAATGATGTTTTGATATGAGGAGTATTAGAGGAGTTGGGGTTGGTTGTTGGTGTTGAAAGAGATGAGATTGATATATTGCTATTGTAGGATGTTTCAAAGCCTCTCTTTATGAAGTTAATACAGGTTTGATGTGTAGGGTCTTGGTTGTGAGTGAATGGTGCATAGTTGGAGAATAAAGAGTAGTGTCATCACATCTCTGTAAGAGTGAATGTTGTTAGACATGGTGGCAAGTAAAACATTGTCATGTAGAGAGAAGGAAGAGAGTAGAAAGAGACAAAATTGGATCTTGGGACATGCTGAGGTTGACAGAAAGAGGAATACAAATATTTATGAGTACATATATCCACACAACCTGGCAAGCTGACAAAAACTTTAGTATGATAGACAAAATTCTTGGTGGCATATCTTCTGGCTCTTTATGTTCTGAGTTCAAATCCCACTGAGATCAACTTTCATCCTTTTGACAATGATAAAATAAAGTACTAAGTCAAGTATTAGAATCGATGTAATTGACTAATCCTCTCTCCACTAGAATTGTTGGCTTTGAAACCTGCAATGGACTAGCATCTAATTCAAGGGGTTGTTATGATCCTGGTCGTTTATATGCCATGCAAACTGGTAAACCTGTTTTATAAGTCTTGTGGCTCAAGAAAAATGATTTAAAAAAATATATGCACACACATACAACACCCACATAAGCACACACATACACACAACACTAAATAGCCAACTTTCTATGACAATAAAGTATAAAGTTTTAGCAAAAGGAAACAAGAAAATTGACTTTGCCTTTCACTCTTCATGGTCAACAAAATAGAATATCAGTCAAATACTGGTGTCAGAATCATTACTGCATCAGGCTAAATGCTTAGTAACATTTCATTGGTCTTTACGTCCTGAGTTCAGATTCCACTGGGGTTGACTTTGCCTTTCATCCTTTCAGAATTGATAAAACAAGTACCAGTTGAGCACTGGGGTTGATGTAATCAACTTACTCCTCCCCAAAAATTACTGGCCTTCTGTCAAAATTTGAAACCAATAAAATCAACAACTCTGCTTCCCCCAAGGCCTTATACTTCAATTAAAAGTTCATGTATAAGCCACACTCTTAATTTAGCATTAAGCCTTGGTATAAAACCATTCCCCTTCATAGTTTTAGCTTTTTTGCATGTATAAGTGGCACCCCAGTATTTTCAGTTAAAATCAAGTATAAAATAGTGTGACATATACATGAGTAAATAATGTAATTAATAACCTTTCTTTGTGGCTTTCTGCCTGTATTAGAAACCATTATTTAGTTGAGGGACAAGGAATGGACAGACAGATCAACGGATGGATATATCTGAATGAATGAGTAGAAATATTTATGTGTGGATAGATACAACTGCAGGCGCCAGCTATCTAACTTGCTAAAGACAAATATTACTTCATTAAAACAAAAGTTAGCAATATTTGGTTATATCAGCAATTAGACAGTGTAACATGGTTTTTGTCCTTGGGTAGCAACTGTTATTTCCTATTTGCTTACCCCTTGAAAGTATGAAAAATGGCTAATATTTCCTTCAAACTTTGCTTTTGTTACATTTATTCAAACCCCAAAGAATCCCTCTCAACACATGACTATGATACTCTCCCACTAATCTTGCTCATGATCAGAGATGCACATATTGTCAGCCACTAAGAAACATTCTCAAGTGATTAAGGTCAAGCAAATGACAAGCAAATCTGTGATATTGAGCAGAACATTTTCTATAATGATATTTCTGCTTCAGCAACTCAGCACTGAATCAGTCTGAAATATGGAAAATAGGTAAGTTTCAAAACATTAATGTCCAGCAAAGTTTGAAGGGAACAGTAGTTATTTCCTTTGATTTCTAGATAGAAACAAATAGGAAAGAACACTTAGTGACCAAAGACAAAAAAATTTTTAATTTTCTTACAGTGTTATCATAATCTAACCCTAGTTTTACAGTAACTGATTATTGTTAGCAGCTGTAAAACTGGGATTAACCCAGCCAGCCCTGATTGTACAAATCTATGAACAAAGGCATTCCAGCTACAACCATTCTGACTTATTCTTGTATAGAAGACCCAGAAACACATTATTCGTACCAGTAGGATGCAATTTCAGGGAGATTTGGCTGCTATTTCTAATAGGCCCATGTACAGTTTCCACCATAGCTTACATTATTGCTGTTGTTATTGTTTAGCTCAGGTCAGTTACAATTCTTCCCCAACTTAGAAATCAATGACTCTGTGTGTGTGTGTGTGTGTGTGTGTGTGTGTGTGTGTGTGTGTGTGTGTGTGTGTGTGTGTGTGTGTGTGTGTGAGAGAGATAGAGAGAGAGAGACAGACAGACAGACAGACAGAAGATCAGCGGAGAGAATGATGTGAAGTACTTTAATTAAAATTATATAACTTATCATTAATGACCCAATGAAGTCTCCACTAAAACATAAACTACAAAATCAAATTAATCAAGTGATTTTTCTGAATGTTTTAGGGTTATAAGCATAAAGTTTTTTGCTCAACAATTAGCATAGTTAATTTTACATACATGCATACATATATGCATATTTGCACACGTACAGACATACACATATACAGACATTCATACATACATGCATACACACATATACATACACAGACACACACATACATGCATACATACATACAAACATACATATATACATTCAAACAGAAATACATGAAAATCGATCAGCTAACACATACATTACACGTACAATCTGTAAACAGAACAGTAAAGACATGAAAGACTTTTCTCAAGTCCAAAATGTGACATTCGTTTTTGCTATTTATATTCCAACAATGGAGTTTTGTATCTTTGTTAGAAACTAGCACCTTCCTTCCAGGACATGAGTTTTCCCTTCTGAGAAATATTTGAGATGTCTCATTAGTTATAAACTCCCTGTGCCCAGCTGCGTGATTCCTGAAGCGATTCAGTCATCTCACCCCCACCCCCCACCCCACAGATTCCTGCCTGTCGATGTAGAATACAAAAATTAAACATCATAAATACATTCTCCGTTCTTTTACAGTTTAAATATTTCTTAAACATACCTTGTTAACTCGTGCATAAGTCGTACTCGTGAATAAGCTGCACCCCTAATTTAGCATTAATTTTTCCCCTCTGTTTGTTGAACCTCCGTTTTCTCAGTTAAAATCAAGTATACTAAAATGCGACTTATACACGAGTAAATATGGTATAAATAAATTTTAGATTTAATAGACCTAAATTTAACATCCAGGTGATTTATAGCAATAAGATGGTTACTTTATCTTCACTTACTACACTAAGGTCTTTAAGAAAGAAATGAACATAGCTACAGTATGATTCCTCAGCTTAAGATTTATAGCTTTCAAAGTCCCTGAGTACTCCCCCTTGTAATATGTATGAATTACTTCCCTTGGCTTTGCTAACTCGGACGAGGAAACTTGATTTCAAAAGACAAATTCATACACAGACCCTAATGCCGAAGAGGCTAGTTTACCGAGCTGTGTGTAGTTCGGCTCTGTTATGTAAATACGAAACGTGAATGCTTTACAGAAATCAGAACACTGAAAGCCTTCGGTATTCGTTTGCCGCAACATATCTTTGTGTTATGAAGAGAATAAAGTACTAGAAACTGTGACAGTAAGCTGCTCGATACACACACACACGCACACAGTAGCATCAGAGCCACCCGATAGGGCGGCTTTTAAACTAGTAAATAGCTTTTAAGCACCTCACCCCAAAGGGTCTTAAATCATGCACCAAAAACAGATCTCTGATTTGTTTTGGAGATTTTGTTGCAATTGCTTCCTCCAGAGTTACATCCCAATAATGATCATATTCGTTGCAAAAAATCATGTAGAAAAAGTGCGAAAATAATTGTAGCAATGAAAACATAGGAATCCATAAGAATAACAAGAGGAATATACAAAAACAAAAAAACAGCAAAATCATCAACAGCAGCATTTTCAGTGTTGACATCAGAGTTGCTTTAACTACTTTCTCTAGCTTGCATGGGTCAAACAAAATCATTGCCTTGCCAAGATTCTCATTGATGATGACCTGGACTTGCTTAACAAACTCAACTTTTCTAACAATGTTTGAATGTTGAGAAATATTTTTTTCCTGTTAGCTATGAAAAACACATTCCCATCAAAGGCCAGAAGGTCTTTTCTAATCTTAAGCATGAAGGACTTGGCAACATTTAAGAAGGTTACAATCTCACAATTACTGTGATTGGTGGTTAGGGTGATGAGAATGGTATGCCTAATTATTGTCTGCATTAAAGCTGAAGCTTTCATGTTTGGGCTGAAAAAAGAGAGAATATATAGTTAAGGTTTGGAATACTTATAGTTCTTAAAAGTTTTGTTCTCAAATAGCTAATGCACCCTGTAATCATTTTTTTTCTATCTTTTATACTTGTTTCAGTCATTAGACTACGACCATGATGGGGCACCACCTGGAAGAATTTCTAGTCAAATGAAACAATCGCAGTACTTTTTTTTAGAGCCTGGTACTTAATCTATTGGTCACTTTTGCCAAACCACTAAGTTATGGAAACATAAACACACCAACACTGGTTGTCAAGTGATGGTGACAAACACAGACACAAGGACACAAGTTTCCATCTACCAAATCTACTCACAAGGTTTTGGTTGGCCTGAGGCCATAGTAGAAGATGCTTACCCAAGGTGCAGTGGGACTGAGTCCAGAATCATGTGATTGGGAAGTAAACTTCTAGCCAGACAACAATGCCTGCACTTATATATAATTTATTTATGAGGGTAGAAATTGATATTAATCAATTAGAACCAGTGGTCTAGCATATTAAAAAAATCTGAAGATTAAAATTATATTACATACAAAAATAAGAGGAATGACCAGCAAAAGTGGACTCCTATATGCTAGAAATAGATGCTGAATCATCTAACCACGAAAAAAATTATATGTTCTCAGTAAAAATTCAGCGACACAACAGACTGTAAAAGGGCAAGACAAATGAAAAAATACTAAATAAAAAAACGATTAACCTACGTACCATGTTAAAATTTACATAAGTAAATATCTGCAGGATAAGTAAATATGCAGATATTTACTTATGTAAATTTTAACAGGTGAAACCATGGTACGTAGGTTAATCGTTTTTTTTATTTAGTATTTTTTCATCTGTCTTGCCCTTTTACAGTCTGTTGTGTCGCTGAATTTTTACTGAGAACATATAATTTTTTTCGTGGTTAGATGATTCGGCATCTATTTCTAGCATATAGGAGTCCACTTTTGCTGGTCATTCCTCTTATTTTTGTATCTTATATATATATATATATATATATATATATATGAAAAAAATCAAAGGGCTTTCCCAAGTCACAGGATGCTGGTCC